>NC_139762.1:44295893-44526940 GCF_965231275.1 Zosterops lateralis | reverse complement strand
TACATTTTAATTAAATTTATCTTTTGATTATATAAATCCGTATTAATTTATTTCAGCTGATTGGACCACCAGGCTAAGGCACTGTCTCAGTGGTTGGAGGTCTTCTCAGACTTCTGAATGCTTCAAAGTTGGGCTTCCAGCTCTGAAGACCTACTTCTTTTATGAGCAAAGACTTGCTGTGCTGTGTTTTGCTCTGTACACCAACCCACTGCTCTCTGTTTCCCTGGCAATTGTGTAGCAGTGAGACTGGCATTCATACTAAGCACATGTTTAAATGCTTGATGGATTTAGGGCTCATTTGGTCTACTCTCAATTGGGCCTTTCTGCTGTCTACTGCTCAAAGTAACGCTCATTCTCTCAATGCAGTAGAAAATAATCTGAGCAGATATCAGAAAGGGTTAATCAGTGCTAAAGAGCAACCTCTGAAAAGCCCATCTGCATTGACCTTGTGATGTGGACTGGATTTTTCCATACAGTGTTAATTAACCAATACTTATTGATTTAATAAAATCAATAAGTTTAATTACATCGCTGATAGCAAATAATCTATTTTTATGCTAGATCATGCTGAAAACAGCTTCAATTTTAACAGCTGTAAAAATCCAAAGAGGTGGCAGGCACACAGCTGGTTTCTCTCATCACATTATGCTTGTGGTCTTTTCCAAAAATGCCTAGGTGTTTCTTAGGTATTACTTTAGTCCTCTACCCTCACTACATGTAGCCTTTGTTCCTTTTACATTTTCTAGCACAAAGCCAGAAAGAAGGCAATTAAAATTCAATAATGGTGCAGTGCTTAGACACTCATTAAGTAGTCATTAGGTAGTCTGGAGACTCATTGTCTTTACAAGGGTTTGCTTTCCATGAATCTCCTCTCTGCAGTATTAGTTCAAAAACAGCAAGCACGACGACGTGAATGTGAATCCAGAGGGTTCCCGAGTCTCCTGGCCCACCTGGGATGCAGCAAACCCCAGGGGCTTCTCCAGCAACACCAGGGAGATGCTCAGGCCTGGGGCTGCTCTGGCTGCCTCCAGTCCCACTGTGCTACCTGGAAGTGATTCTTGTCGTCCTCAGGCAATAGAAAGATCATTTCAACACCCTTGCTTATGCTTGTTGGAATAGCACCCCCTCCCAGAAACACAGTCCCCAGTTGTCAAGAGAGTTTGTAGGACACGCATGAGTAACTGGCAAAATAAGGCATCTAGGGAGTCAGGAACATTCACTGTCAGCTTCAGGAGCCAAGCTCCTGCCAAAAGAGCATTCAAAACAAGCAGGCTTCGTTTTGAGGTGGGGAAAAAACACAACTCATTGTCAGAGACAGGATGGCAAAAGTATGCCACTGATTGTCAGACGCCTAAAGGCATCAATAAAATAATGCTCACACTCAAAAAACTGTCTTATAAAACAAGAGAAGCAGCCTCTCTTGATTTAAAGGATTGCCTCTGGACATTAAATAACAGTATCTGTTCTACACACTCTGAGCACTTTGAATTTGTTTTGCTTTCTGTCCTTGAGGAGTTGAGGAGGAAAGAGGACAAGACAAGACAACTGAGTTCAAGCTAGGAAGATTCCATGGCAGTTCTGTGGAGCATTTCCCCAGAACTCACTGAGAGCAGAGGGAGAAAACTCCAATGCATTATTTAAGACTACTCTCACACTGCTGACCCTTTATAGATGCAGATCAATAGAGCAGCCTCTGCCAGAAAGAGACTTCCACATGAAAATACCAGAAATAGAACTCATATTAGAGATGCTGAGAGGAAACAGCACAGCCCAAGGGAATATCTGCATGCCATGGTACAATAAGGCAGTCCCTGAGGGATCGGCAGATGGCAATGGAGAGAGGAGAGCAATTCACAGATTCCCAGCTTCTTCATAGCACAGGGCATAAAGCTCTGGCACATAATCACCTCATTGACAGTCCATCACACACACACACTTCCATGCACAGTCAGAGAGTCATATTTCATTAAATACTGGTTTTCTGTATTAAAACCCATTTCACAACACTCCATCCTCCTTTTGTGCCTTGCCTTACCCCAGTACCCACAAGCCACAGCTGACTGCCTGGCACAGTATCAGGTGAGGATCAGGAGTGCTCACCTTGCTTGGCTTCCTGTTGCACTTTGTTACATGAGCTCAGGTTACTTCTCTGAACCATCTTCCACTCATATTCCTGCTGGACAATTCAGCTGGAAGGCCTAGGAGGTTGGGATTGCCTTGGAGCTCTTTTGTACTGTACGTGGTGCAGTACCTGATCAAAACATTAAGTTTTTTTTCTACTCAAGGTGCATTCAGCTGTGTTTACCTGCACGTTAAGAACTTTTTGGAGTATCTGGGAGATATTTCATTTATCAAGAGAGAAAACATATTCTTGAAGGTTTGGTGACATGCTGTGCATCAGGATATATACATGCTCAGATATATATTAAAATGTTTGTGTGTGCATGCACAGATGTAGATGGAGATGACTGATGGATAGACAGTTCATGAGAGTCACAATTCATTTCTCTGTGTAGATACATGTACATAGACACAACATTCTCAGGCTCCTTAAGACAGACTGCCGTTTCTAAATGTTAAAATATATCAATACATAGGACAGTTAACTAGTAAAAAGCAGTAATCTTTCATTTGTCATTTTTCTTCAGAGGTATTTTTTAAATTGTTTGCCCACCACTGCCTTTGTACTTTGATTGCAGCTACTTATGTAATAATAAAAATTACAACAAAGCCAAACCCATTTCATCTACAGGATTATAATCACAGTGTGTGTATTTGTGGCACATTGCAAAACATTGGAAATCCCTAGCCAGGTGTCATCAAATGGAACGGAAAACATTTACCCAAGAGGTGTACTTTTAAACCAGCTGACCAAATGTCTGTTTTCCTCAATTGCTCTTTCTGCTGGAAGTTTTCCCACAACCTGTTTTCTGCTTTCTGACTTGATGGGGAAGTGACCAACTGCACAGTGTGAGAGTACTGGAAGTCAGGAGGCTGTAGTTAACCATTCATGGACAACTGAGGACTGAAACCTGTCTGCAGAGCTAACAGGGCAAATTATCTGTAAATACAAACTAACTTTCCAGCTGTGATGGCCATTTTCCAACCTAGATAAAAGAAAACTGGACCCATAGTTCTATGGAACCAGAAGCATTTGCATGGTCCTCTCTTAGTGACATCAAGGTTTCCTGTTAGGTTTTCATTCTTAGTCTCATTTTAGATAATTCAGTGGCCTTCAGAAAAGGCCATTCACTGTCCTTTTATTCCCTCAACCATAAAAAAGCAACAAAAGTCGGACTGGGTATGGCAAGTAAGTATATGAGGAGAAGGTGTAAGAGGAAGGAAACTACAACCCTCTTTATTCTATTCCATCCCTTCCCCACCCTCTGTGCCTGACCAGTCTGTACATAAATACATCTGCCTCTGCTGTTAACCAGCTCTTCTTATGTGCATATATCCAGCACATCTGGACAGTTATTACCAAGGCAGTCATATTCCTGAACAAGAATAATCACCAGCCAAATCAGCATCTGGAGACCTTATTTTCATTAGATTTCTACTTACTACCAATAATCATATGCAGAAACTTTCTGCTGGACTTCTCCCTCCTGAAAAACAAGAGTATTCAGTGGAGACAGGCTAAGGAGTTTTCAGGTTAGGCTGTGTTGTGCACACATATTACAAACAAAATATGAAAGATGAATGTGCCTCTGTGCATATTGATCCTGTTTCCAACCAAATCTCCTGTTTGAGCCTTTCTTCTCTTGCCCACTAAATTCCCTCAGATAACAGTGGTTGCACCTACAGATCAGTCTGAATTGACTTATACCAAAGATGAAGGGTCAGCCTTTGCATTATCCATATGGCCACTTTGCTGCCTCCTACCCTTTTTTTCACCTATTATCTGCTTGATTCTCCACTGCTCTGGTTATGTGTGGAGCTGGAGATCCAGCAGCAGGCGGGGGTGACCTTCTGCTGTGCCAGGTATAGATCTATGGTTTGGCTGTGAGAGCACCTGGGAGCTGGTCATCACAGGGCAACAATCACAAAGCCAGGTCTGTGAGGAAGGAAGGTCCTTTCCTGCAGGCAGGATTTTCAAGCACTGGAAACCTCTATTTCATCTTGCAGAGAGGGGATTCTGATGCTTTCTAGAAATTATCTGGCAAAACAATCACCTCTAAGGATTTCCTTTTTGTTTGCTGTGAAAAATAGAATTGGTCTGCCTCCTAAGCCAGAAACTGACAGTTATACTTCTTATCAGAAAACTCAGATGTTATTTTTCCCTTTATAGTTCAAGCACCTTTATACCAGGTTTAAGGCCTCAAAGCATTAAAAAAATACTCACCCCACTTCCTTTGTTTTCAATATCTCTTCATCAAGCAATTCATCTTGTAGCATTTTCAAGAGAATCAATAAGAAAGGGAGCAAGATTGCCTCACACTTGCAAAGCTTTTGGTACAAATACGTAGGTCAAATGGGACTTTTTATGAAGATTCATACACAGCAACTTAATGATTTTACATTTATTTCCTCACATTTACTTCCAGCAGTTCTGTTGCTTTTTTATTACTGAAGATCCATCGCATCAACAATCCTCCTCCTACCTTTTAGATTTCTACTAATGACCACCTGCAATGGGATTTTGCAAGTTAAACACTAATGTAAAAATTTCTGTCAAATCTATGGGATGTACTTCTGTGCTTTTACTTCAGCTCAAAGGCAAAAATTTCCTGCTGTGTTTAATATGTGTACTACATTGTCTACTTGCAAAAAACATTGTAAAAAATCCACAAAACAAAACAAAGTATGGTTTAAAGCATATAAGAAGTAAACCAGTAACCTCCAGATCCTCACGTGCCTTGAAGGTCATTCCCTGCAGAGAGAAGAAAGCAGCTAAGTAAGTGTAAAAGGCACTGTGAGTTCTTTTTCCTGTGCAACAAACAAAAAAAAATACTGCTCATCAGAGAGCAACCATTTCCCTGAAGTCAATCTGAGTGACTAAACCTTGTTTCTCAGGTTTTAAAGGTTTCCCTTTAATGATCTCCTGGGTCTTTGACTGCCTTAAGGAGCCTGACCCATTCTTACCCAGGTATTTTTTTCTTGCAAGCTGCATGGAAAAAAGCTTCAAGAAGACTTTGTCACTAATAAAAAAGCAATTGGCTGATTACAGAGGCTCTTTTTGATGTTTTTGTGGTAAATCACCTTGAATTGCAGCAGAGGTAAATGAAGGAGTGAAGATTATCTTCTTCTGACATTTTTCTCCCTGTGTCAGTTACTCATTGTTTGCTTTTGGACTTAATAGTCCCTGCAACATCCAAGCACTCCTGCATCTCAGACTTCAGCACTTTTGATTTAAAATGGTCTTAAGTTTTGGGCAGAAAATATGGAATCAGCACAAATACGCAACACTGAGAAGGATGGGGAGTGTAAGTCAAGAAGAAATAATTGGAAAGAGACTGAAACCTGACAAATAGGTTCCCCTACCTCAGTGAATATCATAGTGGACTTTAGTCTCTGGCTTGTAACATCATGTATTCTAAATAAAAGCTGAAGCTAGAAAAAGCTGAAACATATCAGAAATTACTTTGAGCTGGAAGTATAGTGCCACATCATCTGTAGCTGGACATGCCTTTTGCTTCCTCAGCTTATGCTGCTGCTAAAATAGATTTAGATGACTCTACTTGCCTTTTGCTTTTTTTTTAACACATGTCATAAAGATGGATCAGTAGCACTGCTTAATTGGCCATCAGTACTGGTATACTTCATGGTAAATAACTCAGGTCAAATAGAAATAGTTTTCTGATATTCTTAATATTAATTTCTTCTAATTTATTTATTACAGTTCCGAAGTTCTTTAAGAGTTGTGGTGAAAAAACAGGAAGCATAAGGATTGTGATAACAGTTCAATGCCTAAAATTCATTTGGTCTACATTTTATTTTAGATTCCTTTACTAATCATATGATTTTGTTAACCTTTAGTCTTTTACACAAATGGAGGAAGGAGCTCAGAATGCAGAATAAGGAAGGAAGAGGTAGAAGGAAAACATCAGGCATATAATCAGAGCCTGATATACAGTTGAAATCAGCAGGAGTGGGACGCATATGAAGAAGGGAGCATAAATACTGAGAAAGAATATTAACAGAAAAAAAATCAGTTTATTGTTCCATTTTTGAAGAATGAATTTAATCCAAAACTCTTTATACAAGTACAGTGTATGACCAGACATACTTCTGCCATTATGAATATACACACCTATCTCTGTGTATGTGAGCATGCATATATGTATATAAATATGCACATATGCATGTATTTCCCCAGTTCCTTTGAAGCACAGATTAAATGCAACCCTTTTGAACAATCAATAATAACAAGACAATTAGGGGCTGAGTGGCCATACTTATATATACATGTTTAAGAGTAAATCTGCCAAAGTACAAAAATCACGGGCTTAAATATCACAAGGACCAGTTAGCACAGCAATCAACAGCAGCTGGAGTCTAATCCTGCATCATTCCATCAGAGGCAGCTTTGCCAGTGATGCTTCTGAGTGCAGGAACTGGCATCCAACAATGGCCCAGATCACCCTTCCTTATGCTTTAAGGGTACCTGTGAATCCTCCCCTCCACTGTCACAAACATTTGTTCTTCTTCCTGCCCCTGAAATTCGTGCCATATTTACTCTCTTCTCACTGCAGTCTGGACTCCCAAATGGAGCTTACCCACATGCTTATATACTACATTATCTTCAGCAGTGTCCTGCAAATACCCCTGTACTTGCCTGCTCCCCCTGGGTGCCACTTCCAGCTGTTGCTGACACACTGTTACAGCTGAAGATGTGGCTGGGAAGCCTGTAGCTGCTCCTCGAAGTACAGCAGCTGATCCACTTCAAAGCAATCGCTTGCTCTAGAGACCAGTTTCTCCAAAGAGCTCCTGATCTCCTCCTCACTGGCATTCTGCTGTCTTGCTTGCTTGAGGCAGCTGTACACTGCCTCAAATGCCTCCACTCCCAGCTTCCCAATGGCAGATCTGGGAATAAATGTTATAGAAAATATAACATAACATAAGTAAACATAACATAACATAACATAAGGAAAAGTTAATTCATGTTATATAGTAACACAAGTGCAGATTTCTTCTAAATGTTGTAGATTTGATTTAAATGGTATCATGATGCACCTTGTTTACCTGACAGTAAAAGGAACTAAAGTTTCCTGTCAATTTTCTCCATGATTAGTTGCTATACAAAGAGTCCAAGAGTAAAAACCTGTCCATAGCAAAGTCATGGGAAGCATGGCCATCCTCATTGTTGCAATCCAAGAATCCTCTTCATGCTGAGTCTGACAAACTCTTTTATTTACAAGTCTGGTAAACACACATGTATTACTGCCTCTGTATTTCATCAAAACAAAAAAAGGCAACCCTAGTCAGCTGAACACCAGTGGCATTTTATGTGAGCACACTTTGTTACTCACTGCTTTATTTTAGCTTCTATCAAATACAAGAAAACCATTGTACAAGCTCAGCATGAGATAACTTGACACTTTTTTCTTTTCTACAGCGCTCTCCTTTTATCAGAACATAGATCTGTAATTCAGTGACAAAACACACACTCACAGCATCTTAATATTGATTCATAAAAAAGACCCGTTTGAAAACTGCAAGACAATGAACAACATTTCTTCCTCCTAAAGGAAAAGTATCTTTAAATTCATGTATCACAGGTAACATAAAATTTTTCACTCAGTGATGGCTTCATATTTTAATGAAAATATCAGGGTAATTTTCCTTCAGCATATCAGAGACTATCTGTCTGCTCTTCATGCTCCTGACACAGGCTTTGTTGTTTTGTTTTTTTTTTCATTAAACCTTTACATGTTAGAGTAGTTAAGAGTCAGTTGTCTTTTAGACAAAAAGGAGGTACTTGGAAAGGAACCATGTCATATGGTGCCTGCAGCAGGTTCCCCAGCCAGTGCCTGAGGCAACAGGAGCTGGACACCCTCACCTTGTGGCTGTACTAAGGATGATTTATACAGGGGCAGAGAAGGGGATCAGAGATGTCTCCTGGTGCCAGCATTAAGGCTTAGAACTTCAGTAAATGTGCAGGTACGTTCAGAGAGAGCAGGCACATCCCATGGCAGTTTAAATAGTTAAATCTATCTCCCAATAACTTCACAAGCTGCAGTTGTAGTTTTTCCTGGTGTTGTACTGATTTTGTTACATGTCTAACACAGGGCTAGGTCAACTCTTCTCACCCAATAGCATAATCAACCTAATGGTGTAGATCCCTTTTATCAGTGGTCATCCTGTTATTGCTGAGGAAAAACATCATTACAGTGAAATGTCAACTAGTGAGAGTTCCATATTATGTAAATCCCTCAATTCTTAGGAAAACATTGCAAAGAATTCCAAGACCTGGGATCAGAAGTCACAGGGCCAGGCTGGAATCTCTACAGGTCTAGACCTGACTCAGTCCTGCTTCCTATAACTAGAAATTATCTTTTTATTTTCTACCAAGAATGTTGTTTAGGAGAAAATAAAAACTGTTGGAAATAAATAATTCTCAGACATTGGAAGCCTAGGTATTGGATTACCACTGAAAGCTGAATAGAAATTTGTTTGACAAATAATGTACATTTCTTCACAAAACATCAAAAATAGCACTATTTCTCTCCAACAGTTAAAAATCAATATATGAAGAGCTATCCTGAAATCATTGCTACTTCATCAGCACCTTTAATGACTCCTCTCTCCCTCTTAGACAAGTACGTTTAATTTTTTGGCAGTCCGGTCTATTTCAAGATGAAAAATTAAGCAAACATATACCTTGGGAGAATTGCTTCTGCTAATAAATGTGACCTGCAGACTTGAATCTTCTCTGTTCAGCTTGGCAGAGCACGCAAATCAGCTAATCTGTATAATAGCTGATACAATACAATTAAGGGGAAAATGTTCATAGGTTGAAAATTACAGGGTAGGTTACAAAAATTATAACCTGCTTTTACAAAAGAAGACATCAGGCTCTGTTTGGACTTGAAAGCTGCATTAATTTGACTCTGCTACCATATCATGCATCACAGAGGCAGAAGTGTGGGATCTCAGAGAGTAAATGTCAAAGAGGCGTCACCCAGTCAATCTGTCATCCTGATTCAGGGAGGGGGAAGGCGCTTCCTGGAGAGTGAGGTTTGTCCACTATGGCCCTGATCCTGTGCTAGGGGATATTTGTCCATGTAAAATCCTAGAGAGGCACAATTACAGATTGCTCTTTCACATAAAATATGGGATACCTGCACTAATGTTTTGAAAAGAATTAAAGCCTTACCACCAAGTGTGCTGTGAGAACAAGTGCAGAACTCCTGTTTACTGTCACTTTTGGCCATCCATGTTTTCTGATTTACTGGCATTTGCTCTCTTCATGCTCTCCTATAGCTCATTCACCTACGAACTCACTGTGAGTCATCATCTCTTTTTCAGCCAAGACAAGCAAGCAAAGGGGATACCTGACATCTGGGATTTCATTACTGTGAAAAATTGTGGGCCAGACCTCCATCCCACACTGGCCTAAATTGTTTTTCAGTGTGCTAAAATCCAAGAAATTACATCGGGCTCTATATATCAAGGGTCTGGCTTCAGATTATACTCAGTAATATTAAATGTTGTACCTCAGATTGTTCTTTTCTTTTTTTTGCTACAGAGTCTTAGATAGAGGGATTCATTGAGCTCAACTTCCCTCACTCCTGGCAGCAGAGAGCAGTCTCAATGCTCCGGGCAGAGGAGGCACAGGGATGACGGAATGCTGTAACCATCAACTCGCTGGCTGCAGAGCAAATATTGCCAGTCTGGGGACACTGTCACCCATGGCAGCTGTGGCCTGAAAAAAAATGCCTCTTGTTGCCAGCTCTCATGCAGCACACAACACATGCCTGAGAAAATCACCTGCAGCAAGACCCAAATATTGATATTTGATTTGTGGATAATGATGGAGCATGGACATAAAATAGAAATTTGGTTCTGTCAAGGAAAAGGTGCTTCTGAGTATGTGAGACACAGTAAAGAATATCAGCAAAATCATAGGCACTGCTGGAGTTAGAGGGGAGCTAAATAGGGGCCCTGAGAACTGCAATTTTTAGACACAGGGTGTCTAAAACCATTCCAAGTAATTTAGCGGATCTGAATTTATCAGGATATCTGGTGATTTGCAGTTGATTTTCTAGGCATCAGTGTAAAATTACAAAAATTTGACAATGTAATAATGTTGTGTTCTCAACTGGCTGAGGAAATTTTAAATCTTTCCCTAGGTGAACAAAGAATTCTCTATTATCCCACAGGTCTTCATTTTGACGTATTAACATCTCCTTTGTGGCTTGGAGATCAACTAGAATACACCTACCTTTACGCCACACTGACAAAAGCCACAAAACAAGATTAATGCTGAAGTTTGTGCTTCTCCATGGGTGTTAGCAGACAGGTTAATATCTCTCAACAACTTGTCACGACCTGCCTTGAAGGGTAACTATGACACAAATCAGCAGCTAAGGGGTTTTTCAGCTTCTCACTTTCCAATGCCATTTAGCACGATAGCAACTACCATTTAAAGCCATCTTGGTCTCACTGGTGCCTTCAAGGAGCTGTGTCTGGTGTGTGCAAGGAAAGGCTCTGCACAAACCACTACTGAACACACCAGAGTAGTAAAACAATGAAAGTCCCTCTGGATCAGGCATCAGCAATAACATCTCACCTCTGCAATAACAGGCAACAAACACTGCTCCAAAAAACAGACAATTCAGTTATTTCAAAATACCAGTTACTCATGCCTACATCAATGAAAACCTTAATAAAGAAACTTTCTGGACATGGAATATCCATTCCACTGGGCATTTATTTATCATTTCAAATGCAGCCAGGCCACCTGCATTCACCACCAAAGAGTGCATTATAAAGTGGAGAACAAATTTGTGTTGATTTTGGCTCACAGGACATAAAAGCAAGTGCAAGGATCTTTGAAAGAATAATTTCAGTAGGTGCCTCTAAATTCTATTCTTCATAATTCAAGGAGTTATCCCCATGGAGTCCAGCAGTATTACTTAGGATTCTCATCAACACATCCAACAATGATTTGTCCCTGAAATAATGCTATTTCCAAGCATCAATTTATTAGCCCCATATTTCTCTTTAAAACAGTACAACCAGGCCACTTTGCAGCTAACCAGTAGTGATATGAATCTCAGCAAAAAAAGATTGTTACATTTATCTCCCGAGATGACTTTGCAAAAGAACCAGGAAATTACATATCCTTAGTGTCATACAAAATATTGATTTCTAACTGTACCAGAAAACCTTAAGATATCTGCTACAGCATCTATGGTTCAGTAAACAAACAGGTTTATCTCAGTCAGAACACAAAAGATCTCTGTCCTCTTGAGTTATCTTTCTGTCATTTGGTTTGCTGACATTACTGACTATGAATGATTAAAACTTTGACACTTGAAAGAAATACTCTGGGTTCAAATCTTCATTTGCAGCATAACTTCTCTGCTGCTCTTTAAAGACCCCTTGAGATCTCTTGGGAGATCTGCTAGGAACTTGCATAGTAAGTTCCATGATTCATGTTTTAGCAACTCATTTCTAAAGGTAGGACAACACTTTTCTAGTTCTGACTGCTGTTCAATCTTGGGAATGTGAAAAAAATGGCTAAGTGTAAGCAAAGAGCTTATAAAAAAAAAGGTAATGGAAAGTATTATTCTATAAAAGCTGTATGAATTACTAATATTAGCCACCTTCACCTTCAAGCCTCAATGGACTTCGACTATCCTCACATTACTGCTCAATGAAAATTTCTTCACTTGAAAACACAATGATAATTTTCCTAATTCATTCTTAATTACTTCATAATTCCTGAATTAAAGCACCTTAATTTGATTGCAAACAAAACTCTCTGATGTCCTACTTCAAAGACCTGCAAAATCTAAAGCATATTTAGGACATGTTTTCCCATGAGTTAAGAAGGATCTTATTATTAAAATACATAGACATACAGGTGAAAAAAAAAAATCAACAATACTATTCTCCATGCACCTCATATTCAGAGATAAATGAATTTATAAAATAGGAATTGAAGCTGACATCTGCTCTTGGAAGAAGTGTTAATTAGAACTTAGAGCTCCTAGTTGAATTCTAGCTACAATGAATTTAGAAGATGTTTTATCATAAGAGAAAATGTTTTTCTTTTCATTTTTCCCACAGAAGGAAACAAATTACAACAAAACACAGTCATTTAAATCAAACCTGAATACTGCAATTTTCAAGTCTTCCTATTTTAAGAAATTTACTACCAATACTAAAAATAAGAGAGGAAATATATTTGCTTCTATAAGCAACGGGGCCTGAATCTAGGCGCAGTAAGTCCACAACTTCTTTCAGGTCTCTCTTCACATCTGTAGCCCTTTAAAAAGTTCCTAGCACAAAACATGACTAAGGCAAATTCAAGGGATCTTTGAAAGAATCGCCCCCTCTTCTCTTTTGGCAGAGCAATACAATTCTATGATGACACCGTTCTATAGAGAAAGAAAGAAAAGCAATTACCAACTATGGACAGTAGATCAATGATTTTCAGAAAGGTGTAGAAAGATTTATGCATTCAGTTTCTTCTCGGTCTGCATCAAAACAAGACAAGCTTCATAGAGCTGTTTAGGCATTTAAAGACATAGATAGAAATCTAGTACTTTTTTTATCTAAAAAGCAAACATTTAATATCTTTCAAAGGAGAGCTCTGGTCATTCCTGTGTCAAATTTCTTGGAAAATTCCCTTCCTATATTTCTCTCAAGTAAACTTTCCAAGGTTGCAATGCTACTTCTAGTAAACACTGTCAAAATTCTTTGAGTGGTTCTGTATTGAAAACAGACTATATAATTAATGTTGTGTGAAAATGTTTTCACATTTGCAAACTATTGGCAAAATTAAGGTGCTGGAAATCTGAACAGATCAATCTATACATTATGTGTGCACAGCATGAGAAACTAGGGAAGCAATGCTTTGTGTGCAAAACAAAAAGAAGTGCAAGTCTAATTCTCTGAATGTTTTGAGTGTTTGGGGCCACTTGACATTTTAAAATTAATGAATCTATACTGAAAATTTTAGGTGTTTTGCTACTGAAAGGCAATTTTCAAAGTGAATAAAAACTCTCTCTAGTGCTAAAGCAATCATAACGTTACTGTCTCCTTAAAAAAGAAAGAGTCCTTACAAATTCAGAATAACAGAATGACCCATGGATCTATGACATGGATCCCTGTAGCTCAGCAGGGAAACTAAAAAAAATCTGTGTTTTCTTTACATATCTAAGAAAATTCACAAAATATCACACATTGTTTTAAGGGTGCGACCTGAGGTTCAAGTAACGTGCAAAATGGGCAAAAGATGAGCATCCCAAGAAAATGCATCAGACTTAAATTGTGCCCAAATACTCACTGTTGGGAAAAATGGGACAGGAAGGGCTTGCGGATATGATTGCCTGGCCAGAAATACTGGAGATGTAAAACCTGAGAGTGAAATAGAAATCAAAGCCAGCTTTGAGATGTGATCATGGCAGGCAGGAAGAGGGTGATTAGCTGGAGATAGGCTGAGGGATAGAAAACAAAAGGACCCAAGGATGTAGCCCCTCTCCACCCTGCCAAGGTATCAGGGAAAAAGTAGGTAACAAAAGTAGTCTTTAGAGTTTAGAATATAGGATGATATGGTAATATAGTAGTTCTCAAAGGCTGCATGCAAAGGTTGTAGGTTTTGCTTCTTGTGCCAGTTGGTCACTGTAAATTAGAATATTCAACACAAAAGGAGATATAATGTATTGTAATAAGGTCCTCACTCTCTTACCGCTCTTACCTTCCCCATCTCTCTTAGCCCTCTTAGCTCTTTTACCTCCCTTACCCCTGCTATCTCCCTTACCTCCTACCCCCCCTCTCTCTCTTCCTCTCTCTTTGGGGCTTCCCTTCAGCCGAGACTGGTGGCTGAAGGCAAAGCCCTTTTTACCTACGACCCTTGCAATAAAACCACTTGTTTCTAGAATATCTCAGGTCAGCAGAGTTCCTTCTCCCTGCCATCTATGGATGTTCCTACAACTCACTCACTCTAACTACCAAGTTTGTTCTCATTATTCATTTCAAAGTGCACCATAACAAATGTAAAGCTACTAAGAACTGATGAAATTATGGTCTTGGCAGGTGATGTGCTCTTCTTAACCTCAGATGCAGGATGGAGAGGAGCAGTGTAAGAGACAAAGTGCTAACAAGAGAAGCAGCCCATTTTTGTCATGGAAAGGGGAGGAGTTTGGACAGTGGGAAGAAGCTGAACAAAGACCCATGGAAAATGCCTGAGTAATTAGACCATCAGCTCCAGCTTTGGTCTTGAGGGGTTTCTGCTGCTTCTGCTGCAGAGGACTCCTAAGCTTCTGAGCAGCAGACACTGTCTCACTCACCTTCATTTCTTCTTGGGCAGGAAAAGCCCTGGATTTACCAGTTCCCACTTTCTCTTTCAGTCACTGCCTTGGGGCAGCAATGACTCCTGAGCCAGGAGCATTCATTCACTTCTCCCTGACAGAAGCCAAGAACTAATATCCCAGCTTGGTACACACAGGCAGGGTTCAATCTTTCAGTGTTCCCGCTGAGTTTATTGTACTCTCGCTTGTAATGCAAACAGCAATCCCAAAATACTTTCTTCAGATTTGGGTCTGGAAGGTAATGGTCCAATTATCTTAAAATAGATTTTCAGTAAAAGAAAGAGAAACTCATGGACTAAGGTGTTTGATTTGTTTCCATTATGAACTCATTAGACTCACTTGAGACTGGCCTTTAAAAGTGAGGTTTAAGAAACTGTGAAAAGGAAGATAGACATATAAATGAAATTTTTGCTAACCCATGAGATGCAGAAAACTATAGTCATGCTGTAAGATGTCTTGGGATCACCAGACAGAAATTATTACCTTCAAGAGTATTCTATTCACCTGCAAAAACATGGTAGCTTGCAGTGGTTCGGCTTTCCAATGGGTGCAGCTCCGGCCAGCCCTGCCGCCACTACATCCAGGGGCTCACTTTGCCAGAGGCGTGGGCAAACTCGACAACGGTGCGGATAGTGCGCAGAATAGAAAGGCGGGACTCTCAAGGTGTGCAACCAAGGGATGCGTGGTCCCAAGGCAGCGTTCCGGAGAGAGACGCTGGCCTCAAGATGGCACGGCTTTTTATTGAGTAGGTTCGGGGGTGGGATCGTGTGGGACCAATTAAAACTCTTTGCCAACGTATAATGAGGGGATGCACAACTTTTGAACCAGTAACAGGTAACTTGGGGAGGAGGAATACATGATGAGGGGGTGGGGAAGTTATATAACTTAAAGATTGACACTTAACCGAAAGGTGGTAAACAACTATTATGGGATGGGGTTACCAGGACAACCAAGATTTTGGCGGGAAGGTCTGGGGGAAGGGGGGAAGGAGAGAAGGGGAAAAGGAGAGGGAAGGAGAGGCCATCTTAAACAATAGAAATAAATACAAAATTATAAAACACAAATTATAAAACCAAACTGGAGCAGTAAAAACCCAATTGGAATTGAATTTAAGCACCACCACATCTCCCCCTTTTTTATTTTTTTGTGATGGCTTTTGGTAGTGTCTGCTTGGGGGATAGATGTTCTGTTCCGTGAGTCACCTCTCGTCATCAGTCTCCGGTGAAGAAGTCCTCTGGGTCAGGGTATTCCTCATCTTCCCATGACGGGAGCTGCTGCATCTCGATCTCCTCGACGGGAGGAACACTGGCCCAGACGTTGTTCACGCTGAGTGACGAGGTGGCTGCAGTGATGGTCTTTTGGGTGACTCGTCGGATGATGCCAAATGCAATTCCAATTATAAGTAACAAAAACAAAATTAGGAGTCCTGTGTTTACAGCAGAATTGACCCAGCCTGAGAGTCCCCAGTTTCCAAACAATTGGTCAAACCAGTCCTTCTGGGGCTCTCAGTTGGTATCTGACTGGTCTCTCCTGTAACTTAAAATATAACAAAATAAATTAATCAACAAAAAGCCAGTGAGGAATGGGGAAGGAAGGAGCGGACCTCTCTTCCTCCGGACCAACGGGCTTCCTTTTTCTTCGCCAAGTGACATTTTTCACTTGATGATCCGATCCTTTAGAGGCCCTGGGAATGTAAGGTTTCACCCACTTGGCCGGCACCCATTTAAGTCCGGTGGGTGTCGATACGCAGGCGTACCCGCGACCCCAAGTGATTGAACCGTGTGGACCTTCCATTCTCATGGTCTCCGGGTCCTTGACGAGAACTGGCGGCTTGGATTCTAATTTCAAATTTGGGTTCCCTCCAAAGTGCCTAATTATTGGGGGATTCATAAGTTCGAATGAACAATTTAGAAAATTAATTGTGTATAAGGCCCTGGCTAATCGAATTTGGGGTGACTCCAATTTCAGAATTTGTCCCTGTTGATTGAGGACTCTTTTGATGTTTTGGTGTGTCCTCTCCACAATTGCTTGGCCTGTCGGGGAGTAGGGGATGCCAGTCTTGTGTTCTACTCCCCATTGCTGGAGGAAGCTGCGGAACTCCTTGGAAACATAGCTTGGCCCGTTGTCCGATTTGATGACCTTAGGGATGCCTAGGAAAGAGAAGGCTTGGAGGAGATGTTTAATGACATCCCCTGCTTTCTCCCCTGTGTGGGCGGATGCATAGACTGCTCCAGAAAAGGTGTCCACAGACACATGGACGTACTTCAGCCTCCCAAACTGAGGGACATGAGTAACGTCCATCTGCCATACCTCGTTGCTGCTCAGCCCTCGGGGGTTTACCCCGGCATGCAAGGTTGGGACTGCATGTCGCTGGCAGCTGGGACACGTCGCCACAATGGCCTTGGCCTGATCTCGGGTTAGTTTGAACCCTCGGACCAAACCTGGCACATTCTGATGGAACAGTTGGTGGCTGAGCTTTGCCTGCTGGAAAACGTCAGGCAGCGGGGCCTTCGCGACAGGGGCAGCAAGAGCATCAGCCCTCCTGTTTCCCTCCGCTATGAACCCTGGCAAATCCGTGTGCGACCTGGTGTGCATCACGTAAAACGGTTGCTCTCGGTGGGAGATTAGCCTTATTAGCTTCGAGAGCAACTTAAACAGAGCAATGTTAGTCACTTCTTGGAGAACTGAGTTCTCCGCTCTGGACACTACACCTGCAACGTAACTCGAATCGGTTACCAAATTAAATGGTTCAGAGAACCTTTCGAAGGCCCTGACGACTGCGGCCAACTCAGCAATCTGAGGGGATCCTTCCACCTCAGCAACGTCAGACTCCCACTGCTGAGTCTGAGGATCTTTCCAAGTCACCACTGACTTGTGGGACCCTCCGGACGCGTCTGTGAAAACTGTCACGGCTTCGAGCGGTCTTTTGCTCTGAACACTCCTTAAATTTAATTTAAATTGAGCATCCGAATTAAAAATTTTGTGGGCAGGCCGATGGATTGAAATTTGACCAGTGTAACTGTCCAGGGCAAACTGAAGTGCTTCGTTCTCTTGAAGCAAGTGCTCTAACATTGCCTTTGAAATTTGGCCCGAATTCAACCGAATTGGTACGTGGATCACCTCAAAGTCGCAGCCAGCCAGTTCCCTAATGCGGATTCTGGCTTTCCGGATCAATTCAGCCATCAACTCCTGTGGGCGTGTCATCCTCTTGGACCTGTGGTGGCTGAGAAAGACCCATTCTATAATAAGAAGAGGATCTCTCCCGCCTCGGTCCTTCCGGGGTATGCTGGTCACCCCGTTGTCCCATTGGAATATCATTCCATGGAGGTGCGGCAGATTCCCTAGAATGACAAATCGGAAAGGCAAATCAGCATGGCATCGATTTGCCTGTCTGGTGGACATCAACTCTTGAACCTTTTCAAGTGCTTTCTGTGCCTCCGGGGTGAGTGACCTAGGGGAACTCAGCCCCTCTCCCCCTTTCAATAAACTGAAAAGAGGTGCTAGGTCCTCGGTAGTGAGACCCAGCCAAGGCCTCACCCAGTTCAAAGCCCCACACAGCTGGTGCACATCCGCTAAGGTCTCAATTTTGGTTCTGATTGCCAATTTTTGCGGAACAATGGTCCGCTTATTAATTTCGAGGCCAAGATATTTCCATGGTGGCATCTTTTGAATTTTTGCTTCCTGCAACTCAAACCCTGCAGCAACCAGTGCAGCCACTGTCAGGTCAAGCGCATGTGTCAACAGGTCGTCGCTGGGGGCGCACACGAGCACGTCGTCCATATAATGAAAGATGACGGCCTGGTGTGCAGCTGCACGCACGGGGGTCAGCAAGGAAGACACGTACCACTGGCAAATGGCGGGACTGCTCTTCACTCCTTGGGGAAGAACCCTCCAGTGATACCTCTTCCTCGGGGCCTCTCGGTTGATGTTAGGAACCGAGAACGCAAACCGCGGAGCATCGTCGGGGTGAAGAGGAATTTGGAAGAAACAATCCTTGATGTCAATCACGGCCAAATTGTAATTTTGGGGCAACATGGCTGGGGAAGGCATCCCTGGTTGGAGAGAGTCCATGTCCTCGATGACCTCGTTAATTTGTCTGAGGTCCTGGAGAAGCCTCCATCGGGTCTTATCCGATTTCCGTATTACAAACACTGGGGTGTTCCAAGGAGAGGTGGTCTCCTCTATGTGACCCTTCCGGAGTTGCTCTTCCACGAGCTCATTCAGCGCCTTTAACTTTTCCTTAGAAAGCGGCCACTGCTCCACCCAAACTGGAGAATCCGTTTTCGAATTCAGTTTTTGGGTGGGGCGCAGTTCAGTGACCGCAGCCTGAAAATTTTGTGGAGGGTCAGGGAATTCAATTGTTGCCCCCCACTGGGCCAGGACATCTCTCCCCCACAGGGGTGCTTTGTAATTCAAAACAAAGGGCTGGATGTTTGCCAATTGCCCATTGGACCCCTTAATTTGCACCATGTGCTTTGATTTTTTCGCCAATTGAAGGCCTCCAACACCCTCAACTTGCTCCACCACTGTTTGCAGTGGCCAACGTGACGGCCATAGGTGTTCCGGGATCACCGTTACGTCCGCCCCCGAGTCAAGGAGACCTTTAATGGTGGTGGTCTCCCCGCCCACCCTTAATTTGCACACCTCCTCAGGTCTGTCATGTGTAATGTACACGACTGTGCTTATCTGGGGGTGGCAGGTCCTGCAATCGCCCTCAGGACACACTCTTTCAGGGAGTGATGGTATTGCCTGGGCGACTATCTGTCCCTTTGACAGATAAATGGGTGGAGTCGTGCAGCGAAGCCAGAGTTCAAACCACTCGGGATCCGCAGGAGTGGTTTGGGGAACAATCTCGATCTCTGGCGGGGTATGTTTACAATCCCCCACGACTACATATGTTGTGCCAATTTTGTGCCAGGTACCTCTATTTTTAGATACCGCCACGCGGTGCCATTCATCATCACGGATCCACAAGGCATCAGACAACTGAAGATGAAAGGGCACTCCTTCGCTTGTTGTTGTCAAGGACTTTCCTGTGAAAGGAACAGGCACATTTGGGTCAGAATCATCAGGTGAAAGACTCCTCAAAGGGGAGTCTCTTGTCTTGTCCGGTGAATTCCCTCTCAGAGGGCTCCTCTGCTGCCTCTGGGAAGAAAAAGTCAAGTCCGTTAAAATGTCATGTCCGGTACAACTCAAATCATCATTCCCCACTCCTCCTCCCCCGGCTTGGGCCACCCGATTGGGGTCATCGCACTGGGTGGCTCCGCGCTCCCTTATTCGTTTTTTTGTTGGGAGCGTCCTCTCCTCCCATTTCCTCCTCCTCCCTCTTTGGCTTGTTTAAATTCCTGAAACTCCCGTCTCAGGGGACAAGCCTGCCACCAGTGTCCTTGCTTGCCACATAAGGCGCAAGGCCTGTCAGCTGAATTTCCAGATGGACGCCTCCCTTTTGGTACCACGGCCGCGTTGTCCTGATGGCAGGTTGGGCTCTCTGCGGTTGCTGCATTCACGGTTTTCCGTCGCTGTTCCGGCCTTTCTGGTTTTGCTGATGTCATCAGGGGGACCACCTCAGTTACCACCTCGACATAGTCCTGTAATGTCGGCTTGGGAATCCGTGGAAGGGTCAGCATGGCCTGTTTGCAGACTTCGTTGGCGTGCCTGAACGCCAGCAACGTGACCAGCCTCTCCCTTGCCACTTCGTCCTCCTCCTGCTGCTCTATGGCTACCGTTAGCCTTTCCACAAACAGCAGGAAGTTTTCCTGAGGTCCCTGAAAAACATCTGAATACGATTCCATGGGGCCGGAAGGCCGCATGGTGGAAAACGCCTTGACAGCAACCTGAGCGATCTGCTTCAACAACGGCTTTGGGAGACTTTCAGCTTGTTTCTGGGGCATCTCCCATTCTCCCTCACCCATCACATGTGCCAGTGTTATCATGTTCCCTTCATTGTCCACAGCCGTGTCAGGGTCATTTGACCACCCTGGGAGGGCGTCCTGCAAGTGCCTTTTCCAGGTTGCAAACCAGAGCTGATACTCAGTTCTGGAATGCAAGCACCTGAAAAGGTACTTGATGTCATGTGGGACAACCTCACTCCCGGTAACTTGGCCATCTAACAAACCAAGGAAGTACGGACTCATGCGGCCGTACTCCTTGAGGGCCTTCATGAGTTCCCTGACAACATTCTGGGACAACTGCTGCCACTTTGCCTCCTCATGCCCTCCCCTACCCCTCCTGTAGGTAACTGGAGCGATAGAAGGGACATGGGGACCATCACTTCCTGGATCCCACCCCTCCCCCTCCTTGCCCCAAGCGTGGGAACCGAAAGAAGGGGCGTGGGAACCGGGAGGCAGTGGGCGGGACTTGGGCGTCACCAAGGGGAGTGGCCTGCGACGGGAGGGGGGCGTGCCAGGGTCTGGGAAAGGCACGCCTTCGGAGGAGTGGTTTTGGGAGGAGACTCGGGAGGAGCGGCAGGTGGGGGGGTCATAGGAAGGGGTTTCAGAACAGTGACAACCTCGGGGAAGGGTGGAAGGGGACGGAAAAGGGTTGGGGGGGAAAACTTGGGGGACTGGGAAGGGGAAGGGAACGGGAGCGGGGCGGCGGCGGCGGCGGCGAGCGGCGCCCCCGGCAGCGGGCTGGCGGGCAGGGCGGACAAAGAGAACGACCGCGCCATGCGGCCGCCGCCATTCCGCGCCTCTGCCGCGCGGGCACTGCGTGCCTGCGCCTCTGCCGCATGGCTGCCACGCGGTTCTGCCGCGTGGGCACCGCGTGCGCATTCCACGCGCGCGCAGCGCGCGCCTTCCGCGTGGACGCCGCATGCGTTTGTCGCATGGGCGGCGCATGCGCATTCCGCATCGGCGCCGGGGTCTCCTTCCGCATGGAAGCCGCGTGCGCCTGTCGCATGGGCGGCGCGTGCCCCTGCCTCATGGACACCGCGTGCGTTTGCCGCATGGACGCCGCATGCCCGTGCCACGCGGTCGCCATGCGGTTCTTCCGCATGGACGCCTGCCACGCGGTCGCCGCGCGGCTCCGCGCCTGCCGCGCGGGCGCCGAGCGGCTTTTCCCCCGCGCCTCCCGCGCGGGCGCCGAGCGGCTCCGCGCCGGCGCCTCCACTAACACTGAACTGAACTCGGGGTTTGTTTAGGGAGGTTCGGGGAAGGGAAAATTCCTCGGGAGCATGGCCAGTGCTCCGTCGGAGGTCCCGGGCAGACGGGTCTGTCTGCCCCGGGCGGGGGGAGGGCGTCCTGAGAGCGCCAGGGCTGGCGGGCTGGGGTACGCCCGCTGCACCTCTGAGGATGCCACGGCGGGGTGAGGGGGAGCGGGATACAGAGCGGGAAGAACAGGGGGAAACAGAGCTTTCTCCGGGAGACCGCTCTTTCTGCACTCCCTTCATATTTTTCACGGCAGTTTGAATTTGCCGCGACCAGAACAGGTATTTCGCCGCATTTTTGTCCCCAGCGGCAGCTAATTTGGTAAGTTTTAAGATGACAGGGCTCCAATATCGGAGGTCCGTCACAACTTCCGGGTTCGTTCCGGGGAAATGCAAATAGAGCGTGCGCACAAACTGCTTCAGTTCTCCTTTAGAAAACTTAACATTATTAAAACTGAGAACTCCAACAAAACAACGAAAAACGTCTTTCTGTTCTGCCGAGATCTTGGCACCCATTTTTCCTTCCAAACCGTACCGCAACACAAAATAAACTGAAAACCGAATTCCAGCACGAAAAAACTCCGGTCAGGCAGCCCCCCCCACTGCCTCCGCCCCGAAGGTGCCTCGTAAAACAAAAAAAACCGCTTTAAACCCCGTCTGTGCCCGTGCGCAGACAAAAAGCGGGGGGGCTCCGCGCCGGGACCCGCCGGGTTCCGCCGCTTCCGCGGTCCTCGTTCCGGACCGGGAATCGAACTCACGTCTCCCGCGCCCGGGCCGGCAAAAAGACGAGCACGGCGCCGCTCCGGTCCCGCGATCCCGGTCTCGGAGCCGTCTCCGACCGGGATTCGAACCCAGGTCGCCGCGGCGAAAGCGCAGAGCTCTAACCACTACACCACGGGCTCAGCCGTGTCGCTCCCGCCTCGCGGCTTCCCGATACCTGCCCGCGGCGCGCCCGTGTCGCTTCCCCCGATACCCGAGCGAGCTGCTTCCCGCTCAGAGCCGCGAAAACTTAAAACATAAAACAACAAAACGAAATAAAAACAGGAACCGAAAGTAAAACCCGAGAGAGGAAAACAACCCCCCCCCGGGCGCCGCGCGGCTGGTCCCCCCAGGACAGTCTCTCCTGGGCTGGACCCCCTTTTTGGGTAGGGTGAGGGCAAGGGGCTCACTCGCTTACCCGTCCCTGGTTCCTGCGTGGGTACAGCGGTTTGGTCTGGGGTAAATCCGCACTGAAGAGGACTCCGCTGGGTGCTGCGAAGCTACCCTCCTCTCCCTCCCGGGAGCGCACCTGAAGGCTGCTTCCACTAGGAGGCGCGACGACAATGAAAAATCCGTAAAAGGTCCCGACGGACCGGATTCGAGCACGTGGCTCTCAAATTGAGGGCACAGCGTCAGAGCCGTCGCCGTCGAGCTGTCAGATGTTCGCCCACGCGTGACAGCCCCGCATTGGGCGCCAGCTTGCAGTGGTTCGGCTTTCCAATGGGTGCAGCTCCGGCCAGCCCTGCCGCCACTACATCCAGGGGCTCACTTTGCCAGAGGCGTGGGCAAACTCGACAACGGTGCGGATAGTGCGCAGAATAGAAAGGCGGGACTCTCAAGGTGTGCAACCAAGGGATGCGTGGTCCCAAGGCAGCGTTCCGGAGAGAGACGCTGGCCTCAAGATGGCACGGCTTTTTATTGAGTAGGTTCGGGGGTGGGATCGCGTGGGACCAATTAAAACTCTTTGCCAACGTATAATGAGGGGATGCACAACTTTTGAACCAGTAACAGGTAACTTGGGGAGGAGGAATACATGATGAGGGGGTGGGGAAGTTATATAACTTAAAGATTGACACTTAACCGAAAGGTGGTAAACAACTATTATGGGATGGGGTTACCAGGACAACCAAGATTTTGGCGGGAAGGTCTGGGGGAAGGGGGGAAGGAGAGAAGGGGAAAAGGAGAGGGAAGGAGAGGCCATCTTAAACAATAGAAATAAATACAAAATTATAAAACACAAATTATAAAACCAAACTGGAGCAGTAAAAACCCAATTGGAATTGAATTTAAGCACCACCACAGTAGCTCAGACAGTGCCAATAAACTCCCTTACCAAGTATGTCTCTTGTGCCTACAGAATGACCTCAAAATGACCTTTATTTCTGAATTTTTAAGATAAACTATGCATTTGATGGCAGCATCACAAGCACAAGAAGCATACCTACATACTGTTCATGAGTCTAAACCAATAGTGTTATGAGCATTCGCAGGAGTAGAATAAAAATATCACCCAATGCCTTTTCTTCATGACTTCTGAAAGACTGCTTTACTTACACTCAGCAGGGGATGATGAAGTCTTTTGCCTGATCATGGTATGCTGCTGTGCATAAGACTTTGGGGACTGACTAAGAGGTGCTTACTGCTGGGCTAAAGGATTTTAATTTCCTTAAAATTTGGGGCATAAAAGCCTTTTCCTTTTACTGCCATACATTTTATTGAATTCTAAAGTGTATATTAAAGTTCATGGCTATTAAAATGACTCATTGTAGATATTCACGGATATCTCCACAAAGGAGCACAGAACGATCTGTACTCGGTTTTTTGTATGGACCTTGGGGAGAAAAAAATTAATAGGTGCTACTACAATTTAATCTGACAGAGGAAAAATGCTTTGGCTTGAGGAGTTGCTTCTGAAGAACAGCATGGTTCTCTCCTGAGATGCATAGTTGGAAAGTCTCTATAGGGGAATGTGAGTGGAACAAGTCATTAATTTGTCCTCATGGATCTCTCCATGAAGATAACTTGGTTCTGGACAGCATGAGCCAGTAATGCTTCTCAGCTTCAGCATGCACCAAGTTACCTCGTACCATCAAGAATGGGAACCACCACAAGAATTAGATGGTGGCCAGGACAGAAAATACCAGGAAATTGCTCCTCTAGTTTCCTGCATCTAACATGATTCCTCAGTTTCAGAGCCCAATATAAGGAATAAGAGCCTCACAGCTCCCATTTCTATATTTGGTTGATTTCTAGGTGGCATGCAGGGCTGGGAAGGAGCATAATGATAACCTCAGTGGGAGCTAGTACAAAAAAATGGCAATTTCTTATCAACACTGCAGATTCCAATATCAAAATGTTTAGCACTGAAGTGGAAATATTTGTGGAGACAATGAACTCTGCTTGAAAGTTAAATCTCTGCTCTTATAAAGTCTATAATGAATTCCGATACCAAATATAATAAACTAGAAACTGTCACTGGAGTTGGTGATTTTATCATGACTTTTACTGAGAGGACAGAGATTCACTTTGATGCTGAATGTGATCAGCTGGAACAGAGAGCACAATGGTTATTGGAAACAAAAAGTCAGGGAAAACATTTAGTGGTTGTAGTGAAAAAAAGCCATTTCTTTTCACTTAAAATAGGAGGAGACCAAGCACTCCTATCTACCACATTCAAGAATATCAGTGGCTTCCTTCTATATCCCCATAAAGTTTTTTAGCACAGTAGAAACCTCCTAAATTGATGCTCTGATACACAGCAAGTCAAAGAGGGCATTTAGTGAATTACGTTGCAGTATTCAAGCAATGAGCACATAACATCCCGTCAAGTGACTGCCTCATTACAGTTGTTTGCAAGCCAACATTATTCACGTGTCAATTGGAAATGGCTAAAAGGCACTTTCGCTGTTAGACCCTGTGTTATTTTAGATGAATTTACCATTTTATCGGAGCTACTGACACTTTCTTCCAGTAATGTCATCTGTAATGCATGGGCACAAAGTTTCTTTTTGAGCAGTTCATGACACAGGAGTCTCCCTCATCAGAATCTATTTCCCCTAACATCTGAAAATGGTGCAAAACCCAAACTTTCATAGTTCTCTTTCTAGAGTTACTTGACACCCAAACAGATTTCACTGCATCTCCACATTATCTCCCCTGCTCTTCTCTTCTCTTTTCTTTTAGGAACTCTAGCTACTCAGTTTCTGTAAGGCAAATCCCCTACAATGTCTCTTTCATTAGAAGCTGCCGTCTGGAAGACCATCCCCAGCCCCCACCAAAAGTCTGTATCTACCAGAGTAAAACTGAACAGCACAAGTCTAAATTATATTAGCCTTGCTTATGTGGCACTATTGTGTGGATGACATTCAACAAACACATCATATGAAGTTTGCTGAGGGATGAGCAGGGAAGCTGTGGCTTTATCTGTTGATTCATAGCCAGATGAGCTTCCTTCTCACCACTGAAAACCCCATTGTGCCCTGTGTGCAGATTGGCCATGGGTTTGCAGGGATCTCTTTGACTACATACATGCTGGGTACTCTGCTCATTGACTTGTTTCTTAACACTTTACTTTCCAAGCAATTAGGTCCTTTCTCACCTTTACATATTCATAAAATTAAAAAGTCATGTTAGGCTTTGGAGACAGGACAATGTGAGTCACAACAAACCATGAAACAGCACTGGAAAAACAGAATTTGAAAGAAGTGATCTAGTCATACCTCACCCCTAAAAGCAATGACCATGAAGTTCAAATACTTTAAGTTTTACCCAGGAACCACGAGAACAGGTGAAATCTTTAAGTTTAGAGGGCATTTTGACTAAAAATCTCACCTTGTAAGTAGCTGGGACAACACAATGCATTAACTTATTTTTATAAGTAGTTTCAGTGAAAAGAGGATGGAAAGCAGTACAAGTGGAAGGCTGTGAGACCTGGGACTGGTTGCACAATAAAGGCTAAGCCGTGAAGTGAAACCCTAGGAGCTGCTGCATCTTGAGATACTATAAAGTCAAACAACTTCTGTCAGGAGTAAACGTGATTGACATTTTCCTGAAGTACCTGGTGATTTGTTTTAAACAATGATTGCTATCAATGTTGTTGGAATTGTACTCATTTTCTTCAGGGAGCTCACTTAAATAACTATTAGCATCTACTGTTTGAACTTATTTATATTCCAGTAACATCCACCACATTATTGGCACTGTCCACCCACACAAGAGAAAAAAATTGCCCTTTTTAATAGAGTTCACATTCTGAGAGCAGTTGAATCTTGCAACATTGCAAAGAATATTTGAGCTCAGAAATAATATGCATTGCTATGATTATCAGATCAGTACCTAAATTAGGATGCAATAATCTTGGAAGGCCAGAAATTACTGAATCAAGATAAAGGTTCAAGATACATTAATCAGTACATTCTAGAAAGAATTTGTTGTCTTGTTTTATTAAGACACTGAAACCTTTATAAATAAAGCTGGGATTTCAGCAATACTGAAAACAAGTAGACAGTGAGTTTCAAAGGGACCTGCCCATGTGCATTCCTCTGTCTCATTTGAAAACCCCAGTCAACAGCAGCAGATTTGGTTGGTTTAAAACATCGTATCACCATGGGAAACAAACCCACTTATTTTTCATTCCAGGCCAGAATGAAGTGTGGGTGAGGGAGCAAAGGTGGTGGTAATGTGTACATCTACAGGTGATTTATGGGCATGGGCTGTGCTAATAAAGAAAGTGAAATCCAGAATGACATTGACAGCAGGGAAGACAAAATGGATCTTGGAACCAGTGATTATGCAGCTTACAAGAAAACAATCAGAAGTAAGGGTCAGTCAACTTTCATCCTCTCTGGAGGCAAGTGGGCAAGTCTCTAAATACCTTATCATTCACTTCTTTTTGTTGATGGGATTTTTGGGTTTTATTTGCTGTGCTTTGCAGTTTTCAAATCCATATTCTTTGCCTGCACATCGGTAGCACATAAATATGCTACTTACTCTCTCATGCGTTTCAGCTTGGTCTCAGCCATTGCACTGTTGAGAGCTCTGAATCCCTGGGGCACTCCTGGAGACACTCCGGTGACAGTCCTCGAGCCTACAAATCAATGCACAGACACACAGCCTTATTCACCTTCATCCCCCCAGCTCTAGTGCAGAATCAAGGGCAGTCAGAAGGAGGAAGATTATTCCTGTTTCTCACAAGGCAGTGCCACATTAATTAAAGATTAATTAGATTATTAAATGTACATTAAGGGCAATTCCTTTTTGAGGGACAAGTAGGTTTATAGCTTAAAGGCACCAGAATCACAATAACGAGGAATACACAAGGAATTACAACAGAAAGGATAATCACTTGAGGAAGTGCTGGGATCGATAAATATCCAACAAAATTAAATTTGCTTAGACAATATGCGTTTTCTTCCATTGTTTTTTTTACTTATCTTTAAGAGCAAGAACATTCTTCCTAACAGGCAAGTCTTTCCTTGAGCTTGATCATTACTGTAAACTGGAAGTATTTATATTACAGCATTGGTTTCTCCTTCAGATAAAGGTACTCTTTTATATATGAATATATATATATAAACATACTCCTATATGTAAATACATATGTATGTGTAAGAAATATACATATGCACAAACATACATGCCCACTCTTTCTGTTTGCAGGCCTTGTGAGCTGTTGCAATATTTCAGGACCTAGGACTCACATACCACTGAGGCACTCATCCACAGGAACACAGAAGTGCTGAATCACAGAGCACAGTCAGGGTTATTAGCTCAAATATGCTGCAATTTCATGTAATCATCCCATCATACAAGTCTGTGTTTTTCCTTAGAAATTTTTGTATTTTTTGCCCTGACTGCTCCCATTGAAAGACAATTTCAAAGCCTCACTAGGAGCTAGTGGCTAAAATCTCCCCTCTTATTTCCTGATAAAATTTCTTTATCAAGCAGTTCATGCTGGTTTTCCTCCTGTGCCAGTCCTATCCCTTGGCTTATGCAGTTCTTTCCTTCCCTTTTGCATACTGCTTTAATTTCTTTATAATTGGGAAAAAAGATCCTATTTCAGCTTTTAACTTTTTAAGCTGAACAAAGCAGCTATTTCAGCTTCTTCTTGCAAATTGTTTGGCATTAGGCACTTTCCAAAAAAGGAGATGAATCAGGGTGTAAATGTGTGGGCTGTGCCACACAAGACCCAAAGTTCTGAACAGGCATGGGAGAGCTTTGCATAGGATAGGAACAAGCCAAAAGTCAAACGCGTTAACACAATGCCTCGTCTAAAAGAACTCACACTCCCCTCCTACCAGGGGTTTTTGGCTTGGACTCAGCTGGGGTTTGGCTTAGTTTGGATTGCATTAACAGGGATCACATGCAGCCAGAGGGAGCTTGCTGCTCCCCTCCCTCTATGAGCTGGTACAGACACCCCCAGAGAACACCAAATGCTTCCCTGGAATGTGTAACCATGGCTCTTCCAACAGTTAAGCTCCTATGCCTTACATGATTCTAGACCCTGATCACATCCATCTGAATACTGAGATTAAAACTTTCCATTGTGAGTGATCCTACTGAATCACTCTCAGCGAGTGTCTGCTGTATTCAGAAGCTTGGAAGCACAGAAGAAATGGATTTCTGATTCTCTTAGCAGGATGGACAAACAATTGCACATTTTAAAACATTTTCCTAGCCTATTTTACACCTAATGTTTATAAGTTATCTGCTGCCTAAGTACTACAACTCAGGCACAGTTAATGTAGTTTAAAAGATGGAAAATGACAAGCCCAGTTCTCACTGGCAACCATTTTAGCCATTAATGCAAAACACATTTCCTGATCATTTACTGTAACAGTGCACATGCATATCCATATATTTTTACATGGAGTCTGGAAGCATTCAACTCCTTTAGCAGCACTGGAAAATTCAGCTATCCTCAGGATAGCTCTGAGGAAACCCCAGGTGCTGTGCTAAGCAGTGTTTGTGCCTTACTGGGCTGCATGCTCCTCTCTCAGCTGGCACAGTATTAAGGTCCAGATGTAGGGCTTTGGTGCTTTGAAAGCAATTAAAAATTGATACCTTGAGCACCAGCGGCCTAAGGAAAATATAAACCTTGCAGTCTCTTAAGAAAGAGTACATTTAACCACAGGCATCAGATAAATTCTGGCATTACTATTATTACAGGATATATCACTGCAGTAAAAGCTCAGTATATTCTTTCTGTTTAGTGAATTCAGTATATTTATTACTACAATATTTCCTTCTCCTATGACATTTCACTATTAAAGACATCCTTCTTGTTTAGTGTTTGGTGGGTTTTGGGGGGTTTTGTTTTGGTTGTTTGTTTTTTTCCCCCTGAGATTTCTGGCTAAATCATATTTTGTCTGCTTTACAAATTGGCAGTTGGCCAAGAAAAAACTTAGTCTTTATGTGCAAACTCTCAATCTTCCTCTCCATTTAATATGATTTTTTGGCTACTGCAAAGCAGCACAAACGGAATACTGTAGGATGGTGCAAAGGTGTGGTTAGTCATTAAAAAAAATGAGTTCCCAGTGAAGACTGCTAAGACCTTGATACATTGATGCTACACCATACCTCAACAAATTTTGCTGGGGTGATTCATAACCATACCAACTTCTATATCAAAGGTATTTTCTTAGATGCAGTTACTTGATTAATAATATATTTTGCACCTAACTTCAGGCAGTTTATGTACCTACATATCAACACACAACAAGGAACCATGCTTCTTCAAAAAGTTGCATTTTTTAAACCCAATATATCCTTCTTGATCCATTAAACAAAATCAAATGAAACAAGAACACTGACTTTTCAAAACCAGGTATTGTGGTTTCCAAATGCATTTCCCTGTCTCCCAGTGTCTAACCCAGTATTGCAGAAACAACATGGGGCAAAGGGCAAAAGATCTTTGTCCTCTCAGGTGATACAGCACTAGTTTGAGGTTTTCACTGAGGATCTGTAGAGAAAGGAATTTATTCACAGGTGCATTATCTGGTAAGAGTTTTCATAAATTATGATCCAAAGGCATTCCTACAAACATTTCTGCTAATGACCAAAGAATTGGTGATACACATTTACTGCATCTCTTCATAAGGCATGGTGTGTTGTGAAGCTGCTATCTCCACTGAATCACAAACATCTGTTTGATTTTCAGATTTCTTTTCTTTAGCTTTCACTGCTATCTGTGAGATCCTACAATGCCTTTTTGTACAAGATATAAAAGATTAGAATCAAATGTTTTTTCCAGATTCATAAACAGTACAAAGCAACCCAACTGCCCCTAACTTTCTCTTCCCTAATGCCAAGCAAATTTAGTAAATTTTAAAATGAATTTTTCAAACTCTGTTATCTTTTGCAGTTTTTTTCTTGAATTTTCCCAATTTTTCAAGTTCTCAGCATGGCCTATCTTATTTCAGATGCACTCCTCATGGACCTGTATAGCCAACATAAAAGCAATTGTGTACCACGAAAGCTTTGATACTTAGAGTGATTCTAGGACCTCATGAGGAGAAAACTCAGCTAGCTCCCAAGTCCTTTTATAAACACTGAGGTTTATACTAAACAAACTCCACCTGTTGTTAAAAAAAAAAAAAAAAAAAAAAAAAAAAAAAAAAAAAAAACACCAAAACAAAACAAAACAAAAAACGGTTCTAGTTTTTTTTCTTCTTGGTTGTTCTCTAACAATCACTAGAAATTACTCATAATTTTTTGGTAATACTTTAACAATGAAAGATGTAGATTCCTCCTTCTATTGCCCTATTATTGTCATGAAATCCATACTGGTTTAGGAGTAGCCATTATAATTCTGTTGTAGCTCTGTAGCCCAGTAATAGGGTATTGCCACTGCTTGCACACACCTGAAACTGAGCCTGATCTTGCCTTGTCCTGACAGAAATTTTGATTTATTTTCTTAAGCTGTAGCAGCAGTTCTTCTAATTGCTACATAGTGGGGTGTTTTATTTCCACTTATTCTTGTAATATATAACCTACACTTTTAGATGTATAGTAGTATTCTGTGCAGAAAGACATATTTAGAACTAACTTAATTCAATTAACGTGGAGAAGTACAGGCCTGGTACAACAGCAGATGCCTTGAAAAGTGGGAACAAAGGATGAGGTGTAAAAGACTACAGGCATGGGATGCCAAGAAGGGAGGCTCTGGCTAGTACTGGCAATGCCATGGCAAAAACCAATGTGCTAGTGATCAGTTAAAGAAATGCACATCTGGAAGGGGACACAACTAGCTTTAGGGTGAAAAAGACAGCAAGTATCTAACCTATATAGAATGCACCATATACAGAAAATTTTGATGTAAGGGGAACTTGGAGCCCAGTGAAAAATATGCAAGGTATAAATGAACATTAGCAAACACATAAAAATGATCCCAACTGCAGGTTTATAGCTTGACTTTGGAAGAACTTAAAATAATGGAAGTTTGAACTTTCTCAGTGACACTGGGCATACAAAGATAAAAGGGAACCTGGAGATTTGTCTCTTATTATCATCATATATATTTCTTTGAAGCAAATCATACCTAATTACTACCTTAGCTTGGAGAAAGGCCATAAGTTTCAGCACAGACTGACAGGAGATTTTTTTAGTGATAAAAGTAAAATTTAATTCTTTAGTCTTACAATTTTTAAAAAGGCATATTCTTGTCCCTAATACTAAATGAAAAAGATTAAGATAAGGGAGTTTCTAATACTAAGATTAGCTTTAAAACACCACTGTTTGTCTTCAGCTAATATTCTTGTTTGTTCTCAGCAGCCTTCAAGGCAATTCCTCTCTTTAATTAAATGACAGAATACTGAAGCACAGAGCAAAATTTTGTTCTTATTTCAACTTCTGCAAACCCATTGCAGACAGTGATGCTGCAAATACATAGAGTGCAGAATTTGGAGGCAGGGGGTTCTCTGTAAGTGTGCATAGAAACTGGATGTCAATGTTCCTTCCTTCAGTCCTGAGGGTCTCCCCAACATGGGGCCCAGAAGGTGACCAGTGGCTACAAGACTGTGATAGCAACAACTGTGGTTGCTCCCTTTCATCCTTCTTTGCCTCTCTCTTCCCATCTGTCCAGGCTCACAAGCAGGGGTGAAACAGAGCTCAGCACTGGAAGGATCTTTGGAAGGAGGACTTCCTAGGAGTCTCCCGTGTTGTGGTTTTAGATAACACCAAGTCAGGTTTATCTCAGCTGAACAAGTGCAAATGAAGCAGCTAAATGGGGCTGCAGTTCCCAGGGGAGCCTTTGGGAGCTCAGCTCACACTCAGACTGCTGCTGGCACAGCCTCACTTGGTGATCCTCCGAGGACAGGGACTATGGCAGCCACAGTGTGTTGCCATGTCCATTTTGGGTTTTCTAAAGTTCTGTAAATAGTTCATCCCTACCAACCCCCCCTTTCCAAACCCCTGTAGTTTCCCCTTACAATAGCCCTCTTCCAGTCCATTGTAATCTTCCCTGATAAGACCCGTTGACATACCCTAGTGCTTGAGTACTCTGGCAAAAGCTGGTGACTCAGCCAGGCTTCAGGTTTGCCCACTCCCCTTTTGCCCCAAAATGGCCATGCCAATGCCCCCTGTTCCTAAGTCACTCCCCTTCATTCCCACAGGTAACTCCCCCCTGTATTTAAGGGCAGGTAAGCCCTAGAAATGTTCACTTGCACCTGGCCTTGGGCTGAATAAAACCTTTCTGGTCCCCAAGTGTGAGTCCGCTCCTTCCTCCAGCCTGGAACACGTCTCTGTCTGGGGTCTGGACCCACAGGAATAAATTGTTTATATGGTTATCTGAAGAGCAGGGCTGGCCGGAGATCAGCTCAGAAGGAACCATAACAGTGAACAGCCTTCTTTCATATAAGTTTTCTTTTTAGCTTTTAAGTAGACCACAAGGACCCAGATTTTCAAACTGTATATCTATAGGCAATATTTTGCCAGAGATTTTCAGATTAAATTACAAACTTTAATTCTCACGGATTTCTTTGTATCTGTAATGAGATACTGTTACATAAATTATTATCCAAACCTTGATCCTAACTTTTAAAAAATTAAATACTTCAATTCATTTTCTCTTATTCTTACCAGGATTAAAAACTATAAAATAGCTTACACATCCTCAAATATCTTCCTCTGGAGAAAAAATGACAGTAGCCAAATTTTTAGAAGTTTTTTTTTTTATAACATTCTATACTTCTGACTAGCATGCTTTATGGCTTTGTTATTTTCAACAAAAGCACTTAACTACTTACGCCTTTTCTTTTGGCATAGTTATACTTCTCTGCAGTAGATTAAGGAAGTAATTTTCAAGGAGACCACATTTTTTGAGTTATTTTGTTACAAAATGGAAATAGTTGGACAGTGAGGCATACAGACTGCTAATAACTGCTGCTATCAAAAGAAGATATATCATCTTACCCAATGAGCTGTTATTCAGGACACTCTCCAAATACTCAACCATTGCCTCCATATCACTGTCCTGTGAATAAATGAAATAGGAATAGCATTAGTGTGAGCACAAACCTAAACACAAACACTATATCCCAGAGGTACGATCCCACAAACATAGAGGATATCACACCAGTAAGTGCCAAGACTAGACTATAAAGAAGTTACATTTCCTCTGGACATTTTTCTATGCTTTCTTTTCCTAAAACATCAGGCTTTGGAAGGATGTTATAACCAAACACCTATTTCAGTTGGATTCCTTGTAGAACACAAGTGTTTGGAACGACTGTGCAGGGAGTGCACCACTGTGGGTGCTAGTCCATAATCTCTGAAAAAATATCAGCAGTTTATCATCAGTCAGTCCTGGAATATCTAAAACAATATTATATTGAGAAAGGCAAATATATACTTTTTAACTATGCCAAAAATTTTTTAATGCTTATAATAGCTGCCCATAGCAAATGATTACTTATCTTTCATGTAATTGCATCTACTTACATGTCTAGTAACAACAATTAATTGAAAAAATTTTAATTAAGAAGAGATGTTAACATTTTTATATCTCAAGTGTTCTGCTGCCAAACAGATGGCCAACAGTTTTGCCATGTTATCTTTCATACGAAATGTTGTTTGTGTACACAGATGAAATTCAAAGTTCTGGCCATTAAGCAATAATTGTTGTTCAGGAATTACATCACAATTTTATGAAAGTCCAAGAAAAACTTGGACTCTGAGTGTGTAGAAGTTGCTGCCATATCACATTTAACAACACATCATTCCTTGACCATTTGAAACTGATAGTCAAAATCTTGACCTTCCTAAAAAAACATGTCAAAAATATGTATTTAAAAAAATAGTCAGTACTCTATGCTTTTAAGACTTGAAACAGTGGAACAAAAAGAAACACTACTGACCTCCACTTCTACAGTGGACAATCTGCTTTATATTCTTCTGTGATCTTACTAAAATGCCCATTCTAAATTTCTCAATTTAGAAACTGCCAGTATAACTAAACAGGACAGCAATAATTGTTGGCAGTGACTTCCAGCTGGTTGGGGACCTTCTAGTGCAAGTGGGAGCTGTTATGGATGAGCATAAACTAATTGTTCTTCACCCTGAGTTGTTTCATGGGCTTATATTTGAAACAGGCTCTGCTACTTTAGCTGAGGTTTGCAAGGCAGGAATCTGCTTCTTGGATGGCCATTACAGCAGGTAACCCACAAGCTCATTGGTTTGAAGGAGCCTCTTTGCCCTTTTGGAGCAGCCTGTGGGGTCCTGATTGGATCAAATCAGCACAAGGGTGTCCAGTTCTGCAGCCAGGAAATGCTAGGGAATGCATTCATTACGTTACTAATACACAGTACGTATTGATATTGAATTAAGACAGACTCAGTATTACAGATACAATTTCTCTGTATTTCTAAAAAAAGAACCATTAAGACTTCATTTAAAAAGTCATTAAATTTTTTTCATTCAAAACTAAAAAGTTATATTGATCTTCTGCTAATATTACTTTGTAATTATTTTTATTTTCATTATCACTAACAGTTAACCACAAATCTACAGACAGACAAAACACAGTAAATAACCATATACAGCACTATCGCTGTAATAAAACCTTATAAGAAAAATTTTAATGGGATAAAGCCTGTAATTCCCAAACCTTTGACTTTTCACAGCAAGACATCATATTTACTCCAATTATAACAATAAAGCTGGTTTGCTGTAAGGCAAAATATATATTTTCACCTCTTTCATCACCCCTGTCTTTTCCCCACTTGGGTTTAGCACTGGAAGAGGATTTAGCTGTTTCATTTAATGTATTTTTTTAATCTTTCTCTCTCTCTCTCTCTCTCTTTTTTTTTTTTTTTTTTTTTTTTTTTTTTTTTTTGGCAGAGAAAGCCAAGCCCTATGGAATGGACAAGGAACTGTGATAGATCTCCCATGCGTAAGGGCCAGTGTGAGTGAATGCCTGCACATTTCAGATTCAGAAGAAACAACCCCATTTCTAACAGCTACAAGCCATGCCAAAACATGTGTTAGAAAAACAGTGGAGCATCTTTGGGATCACAGCACACAGACCACTCAGAGCTGCTGGAGCTATGATAATTTATGTCAGTGATTGTCTGAGCTGACAATCTCAGAAGCAACTTGGAATTTGAAAATAGGAACCTACTGCATCACAGTAGCAGACTTTGTCATAATGAAGAGGGTAAAATTGTTATTATGGTCACTGAGAAAAACCACTAAGAGCATGGTGATGAGTTGCAGCAAAGAGCATCCACCAGCATCTCGGCTAAATCAAAGCCAATGGAATCTTCATTACACACTAACTTTTCAAGGTGAAACTTCTGTTAAGCAACACATATTAAAATGTTTTTTTAAAACAGTTTGTCATTCTCTTTCATGATTTCCCCCTAATTAGAAACAGGATTTCCTAGGGAAAAAAAAAAAAAAAAAAAAAAAAAAAAAAAAAAAAAAAAAAAAAAAAAAAAAAACGAAGAAAAAAGCCACTGTCTTGAAGAGGTGAAGGTCTGGAAAAGCAATTGGCAAATTGCTGCTTGAAATCCGTCAACGTGCATTTCTGCTCCAAAAGAAAGGAACAAAGGACGCTAAACTCCAGTGCTGGCCAATGTATCTGAAATCAGATAGGCTGTATTGAAAAGTATCAACAGGAGAAAAAAAGCCTTGTCAGCTCCTATCCTAAACCTCTAAAATTACAGTGTTTCAGTGCCTAACTCGACCTTCCTAAGCGGTCTTACATCCCACATGAGGCTGCTACTTCTCAGTCTGTCTTGACATCTGTGGGAGCCTAATATAGCTTGAATAAACAGCTCATATCCCTTTCTACATCTTGCACCTTAATAAGTTGTTCATAAAGATGACTTTTCTGACCCCATGCTACTGCATGAACATTGGAAATATTTTTAATCCTTGTTTGAAATAATGGGGTCACCAGAGAGCACCACCAGATGCAGCATTTCTGCACTCTCTGCACAGAAGTAACTAGTAAAGCAATTTTGGGATTGGAAATTTAAACGATTTGCAGAAATTACCTTACAAGCCCTTACTGTGTTGCAGTGGAATGATTTCTTTTTCAGCATACACCTCCAAAAGCTTGGTTTAAGGTATCCTTGAAGAAAGGATTTAAGAGTATGAATCTCATCATAGAAATAGGAGTTTTGGTATTAAGTAAATGACAGCAGAAGCAAACCTTTGCTATTCTGGCAGGATTTGAAGTTTATTATTAATACTCAGCATGATCCCATCTACCTTTGAGTGGGATTCATCTCACATAACCATTGATATCCAAAGGAAGGCATTATGTGCATGTTAATAACTGTAAATCCCTTTATAATCACCAAAGAGGGACCTCTCTGTGTATTCCATCCAACATGTATTAGATGCTTACTCTTTAATAATGCTTGCTTACTCCCCCTCACAGTACTGTCTTTCTGTTTGTTGAGTTCAGACATAGATGTTCAGACTTGGAAATCTATGTTCAGTCTGCTTTCACCTTGGACTCACTGCAGAATTTTTCACTTGAGAAGGCAAAAATTGCCTATTTCATTTCCCAAGAAATAGAAAAGGTAATTGTGCCAACCTAAAAACACATTTACTGAATATCTTAAGGTGCTGGGGTCAACACAAGAAAAGCACAGGTAATTATCTTCTTTTACAGAGGAAGTCCCAAAAGGCAAATGGTTGCAAAAGTGCATTCCAGTCAGTCTGTGCAGCCCAGTTCAGATCAATGCTCTGTATGCTGGTAAAGAGAAGTCTCAGGGCCACGGGGACTGGACAGAGACAGTGGGGTGCCAGTGGGATGGCTCTTCCAGGCCACCATGCTGGTTCTTATCCTGGAATTTTTAGTCAGTCCAATATGAGGGACCATTGCAGCTCACAGCTGAATGCCAACACCTAATTTATTCTGCATTACTGAGAAATCTATTATTGTCGTCTGCCCTTCATTAATTCTAAGCAGCAGTCTGCCTGTTCAAAAACACTATTGATTGACACTTAATGATACCATCAATGAAAGCTGAATGAAAATTTCAAAAGGCATTCTAAAAAAGAAAAATTGTCTCAGAGTCTGATGAAAATGAGCAGTAATTTGGTTTCCAAGAGTATCTTGTGGTAGACTTTCTGAGCAATGGATTTTTCCATGTTTATGTGTTGTGGGTAAGCATAAACCCAGCAAACTGAAAAAAAGTATTGTCTAAAATAATCCACTGTTTTAGCATTGAATAACAATTTCTTTAGAACACTACTGCACAAACTGCTCTTGAATTTTAAGGCATCCTGTGTGTTTAATTTGAAAGTTAGGAGGACATGTCTAGATTGAATGAAGCTGTTCCTGAGTAAACTTCAAGTTTTACTTGTGGGACAATTTCAGAATCCCCTGCTACTGTGCTAGAAGTAGAGTTATGATTTCTCACACTTTATTTTTTGCCTTAAAAACTCCATCTCAAAGAAGCTAGTTCAATTTTTAAAGCCCACAAGTTATTTTTAACTTAGTGAAGAGTATTAGTCTACTTGGCCAGTCCCTGAAATGCAGAAGACATAACACTCTGTTCTGTAAACTTTGCACATGATCACAGAATAAAGTAACTGTTCCTAGGCAGAATCAGAATTCAGAGGCACTGTAGGCCATGCTTGAAACTGGTGGCCCATGGGAGAAATTAATAGTTCCTGAATGCCTTAGGAAGATCCATTTTCAGAACTGCCTCAGGCACTTACGTTTATTGATTTAACTGAGACTTGATCACTGGAGACAAGATTCATCTCAGCTCATTCTGATCAGATCTAAATTAGGTGCCTTTTCCAATAATCTTCAACCTTCACATTGCAATCCCTGACTTTCTTGTGGCAGCCTCAACTGATAAAGCTACTCTAAGCCTTCCAACAATAAGCTTTCTCTTCACTGACACTTTCTGTGAGGTGGGAAAGTCTACAGATTTGCTGATCAAGTCTTGCAGCTGTCTAGGCTCATCATTCATCACACTGTCCTAGAAAATATGTCTAATATAGGCAGGAACTAGAGGTGACTATCTTTGTGTGGGATTTAGAGCCAGAACTTAGATCTTATGCTTGAAGTATGCCTTCAGCTTTAATTTAATTTAAATCATAGCTAGCATTTGAGAGGATCCCACTCTGAGTGTTTTAGAGTCACAAGGATGTTTTCTGACAATAATCTACCTTAAGACATTCATGGGAGTGTTATCTTTAATCTTGAAGGAATGCAAAAATCTTTCTCATCAATATCTTATAATACACATATAATTAATTCATGCTATTGATATATATACACATTCCTAACAAAAGAAACCGTGCCAAAACAAAACAAAACAAAACAAAAAAACCACCACACAACAACAACAACAACAAAAAATCAGCAATGTCAGTAGGACAAATTCTGGGAAGGTACTCAGTTTTGTCGTGGAAAATGAGCATCAAGTGTATACGGTGTTCTCAAAGGTCACATATACCTGGTGATTTGTCTTAGAGACTGTCCATGACAATTCTGCATCTTCCTCCTCTTCACTGTCTTCTGAACAGGATTCAAACTCATCTGCATAATATTCTTCTGCAATTTCTGGGTCTTCAGGGATCTCTAAAGGCAATTATGAGTTTATAGCATATATAGAGGAAAAAAAGTGTTATCTGAAAATTTTATAAATGGACTTCATAGCAGCAATGTTCTGTCAGTTGCAATGCATTCTGTAATTGAAAGCAAAGAATAGGTTCTCAGATTAAAATGTTTGTCTTTAATGATTTGATAAGCAGTTCTGGCAAAGGGCAAATCCTCATCATGTGTGAATTAATGAACTTAAGGGATCTATATTGATATTGCACTGAAATCTCTAAATAATATAATAAATCAGGCTGGAAGTGACCTTATGGGATCATTTAGTCAAGGTAGGGCCAGTATTGAATTGAATCCAGCTTTTGTGAGCTGAAATTATAATTCAGTTTTGTTTTGTTTAACACACATAACTTGTGATGAATACAACTGCTAAGCTAAAATGGAAAATAATATATATCAGGTACATGTTTAAAAGGTAGGAGAAATTAAATCTATATATTTTTCCAAATTTTCTTGAAGCAAAACTACAATAAAATAAACTAGTATAAAGTCAAGCTATGCATACTTTTTGTCATGTTCTCTCAATTTACCACTATCACAAGTTTTAGTAATAGCAGTGAGTGCAATATTAACATAGCCAATGAAGTACAATCATTGGTATTAAAACTCAACATATTCATCACAGCTTGAAAGACACTCCAGCCACTCTGCACTGGGTGAAATCCTTCAGCATCCCAGACTCTGTATGAAAGAATTAGTGAAACAGCTTGAAGTCTGATTGCATCTCCTTCAGGGGGATATTACTACAAGAAATGTTAGTTGAAGACAAAAAATATTTAATGTTCATCTGTCATAAATCATCATTGTCATTGTCATAATTTTAGCTTATGCTAGTTTCAACCACTCTCCTCAATTAAGTCTGCCCCTTTGAAGAAATTAGAACTATCTTAAATTTTACTGCATTGAAATAAATCAAATGCAAACAATATGACATAAAAATTATTAATCAATTTTTAATTGTTTCACAAGGATAAAAACCCAAAAGGATTCAAACAGGGGAATGCAATTAAAATCCATTAAAACACATTTGAGTTTGGGTGGGGCCAGTAATTCTAATCTTTAAGGTGAAAGAAAGAGAACTCAGGAAAAATTGTGTAGCTATCTGAAGCATTAGATGGTTAAGGTCTCCTGTTGAGATATAAGGTATACTATTTATTGCCTCCAAAGAAATTTCAAAAATACTGTCTTTCTTTATAAACCTGATTTAGCTCCAAAATATTGACACATTTTCACTCAGGTTTTTGTTTTAAGATATTAATGAAAGCTGCATAAAAGCCCCATGCTCCACTGTCACAATTTCTAATCCTAATCTTTCTTGTTTCTATTTTTCACCTTTCTTAGTTTGAAAAAAACAAACAAACCAGCAAACAAACAACTAATCAATACCTGAGTTTCCAGAAGAACACCCCCAACCCAAAAACATTTTCTCAGAAAGAAACCATTTATTTAATTGCTTGAGTTCTATGAAGTGCCATTTAACAGAAAAAATCCAGCACTTCATTAAAAAGGGAATCTTAAATATCATCATTTCTACATGGAAAGAACAATTAAAAATCAAGATACATCTCCTTTTCCATGTGAGGTGATCAATTTTTCTTTCCTGCAGAGAGGCTGTCATTCCAGTGATTAGGATAATTTTATTAGGTTCATCTGCATTCTGTCTATGTGCATTCAAATACATACAAAACAGCCCATTTATTATGTTGCAATACAAACATCAGACTATGCTGGTGTTTTCTGAGTCATCTTCTCCTCCCACATTCTGCATTTGCTCCTCACTGTACTAAAAAGTGCAAGCCTCCCCTTTCCAACCAAACAGGATATCAAAATCAGTCTTTTTACTCATAATTGTAACTTCAAAATGTCTGCTCTGTCTACTGTAAGCTCTATACTGTGTGAGCAGCCCATGACCATACAAAACTGGTGATGCCCCCAAACTATGTAGAGAGACTGGCAGTGGCTGTATTCCACTTCCATGCCAGTTTTTGCAGCCTTGTTGGAATTATTCACCTCACCATTTGTGAAATTGGTTTGACAGCTGTTTATAGACAGCCAGTTAATCTGAGCTTAGTAATACAATTTGAAATGCTAGTTCAGATGCTAGAGATGTTTCAGGGCATACAAGTTCACTGGCCCCAATTCAGAAACTAATTCCAAGTGGCATTTCGGAAAGAAGACAGCATGTCCAGTGCAGGGGAATTTGGCATGTACCTAATAAAAGTTCTTAAAACTTCTTGGCTTTATGACTAGCATCTTTAAAGAAGGAGCCTTCAAAGCATTTACACATTTATTTAAACTGTTGCCATATAACAATTCTTTGAGTCTTAGCAAAGTAGAACCAGCTCCCTGTCCTCCATGTATTACAGATGCACAGGATATCTCTGGTTCTCTGCAGAATTACCTGAGTAGAGAACAGCTTATTGAGCTGAGACCCAGGATCAGGTGAATTTCAAGAACAGAAAAAGTGGACTTGGCACAGCAGATACCATGAATCAACATAGCAAGCTGTACCTGTGCTGGCCTCGTAAAGCCCAAGTGCAGACAGCTTGAGCAAGCTGGTGTTTTCAGCTCAGGACAGGCACTGTCAGGGGAGTTCAGGCACCAAAAGCTTCCATTTCCATGCCTGCAGTCCATCCTCAGGTAGAATATTTGCTACCTGAGTTTTCCCATAATTCTATGTGATTTCGTATACACCTCCAATTTCCACAAACCAGGTGACAAAAGGCTGGTTACTGCCCCCATTCTTGAACATTACCAGTGAAGTTGCACACTTAGTAAAATAACTAATTACACTTAGTAATGTATCACAGAAGAAAATTCTCTGGCTTGTGCTTTCAGAGAAGTATTTTTAATAAAAATGTTGGTCTTTGGGCTTGACTGTTTGACCTCTTTTTGACCACTGCAAAGCCTGATGGACCTTGTCCCTGTCCTTTTTTTCCCTGAAAAATAAAATAGATATTATGCCTATTTGTGGCTGGGAGGTACTTGGGTAAAAAAGTGGTGCTAATGAGGGCAATGCTAAGTCTATCATGCTGAAAGAGGAAACAAAACTGCTGCTGCAGAACCCAGGGGACCCTGCCTCTGTTTTGACAGCTGGACTGGCATCCAGCTGAACATCTCTGATACAGCACACTTATATTCTCCATAGGGAGCACAAGGAAGGGTCTGCACAGCTGCTTCTGCCCCCTCACACCCCCATATCTCTCAGCTGGTCTCTGAAAGCACCTTGTGCTTTATCTGGCTGTGCATATTGCACCAAGGCCAGTCACGATAGCTTTTATTTGCTTACAAAGCACTGAATTCAGAACAAACTCAGCTGTTGCTTTGGTATTGCTAGATGGTTTAGGCACAGCATTAAGACATTTGATACTTCCTATTATATATTCAACAGAAAACAAGCTTTGAATAAAAACATTCCTCTTTAGATCTCTTTCCATACAGTAACATGATGCTAATAGTAGAATGAAGGGTAAAAACCCATTATCTAAAAAATCATAAAAGCATGGTTATTTCCCAAGAAGACAAGCTAAACAGAAAACAGAAGAATGTGACACTTGTAATATTTTGCTTAAATCTACCCAAAGCTGGTTTCAGGTAGCATGGTAACTCAGCAACAACAATCTTCTCCAAAGAGATGAAAATACTTTGATAAATATGTTTAATTTTCCTGTGCCTCAAAGTCATACTTGTCATTGTTGCACTGATGTAGTATTCCCACATTCCAGAGCATGTAGAAGACAATAAGTAAAGCCTCTTTTATTAAAAGGGAAAAAAAAAAAAAAAGTAAAAGAAAAAAACACCCAGAATGGTGTAATATATGTAAATTTTCACCATTTGTATTCACAGTAACAGAGTCACACTTGACTCTTAAGAACTATTGTACTTTCTTGATCCAAAGGCTTCATTGCATCTCTGGAAAAAGGCAGATTTTCTCAGCTGCCACATTCCTACTTTAGGGGAAAAAATTGCTACAGTTTCATGTTGTTACACTCCTGGGTCTGCATATTATCACACGGAGGAAAGTGAGGAGCAAACCACTCCACTGCTTCCACTGCTCTGACACATGAGACATAATGGACACCTAAGATGGTAAGTGAACCAGGACACCAGAAAGTGGTGTTACCACATCTCTGCTACCGCAGACTGACACAGGAAAATCAGCAAAGTGAGAGAGAGGGCCAGGACAAAGACCCATGCACTGCCCCCCTTGCAAGGCTTTGTACATGGGCCACGCTGGGCACTGGGGCAAGAGCAGGGAAAATCAATCCTCTGCCTTCCGTTTCTGTGCTGCACTGGGCTGCAAGACAGCCACAGGCAGGACCCTGTCAGTAACACAAAGGTGCCCTCAATCCTTTCCTTTCTGTGGAAATGCATCAGCAAATACCAGTTTGATCCCAAATGAGCAGATGTTACTTACTGGAGCAGATGGCACAGTGGCACCCAGGCTGGGCACAGCACTGGAGCACCTGGGTGCAAGAAGGGGCTGAGAGAGCAAGGTCCCTTCAGCCCTGAGGAGGGAAGGTAAAGGGGAAGCCTTGCTGCTGTCTATGACTGTCTGAGCACAGGATAAGAGGAAGATGGAATCGGTCTCTTTGCAGAGGTGAATGGTGATAGGACAAGAGACAGCAAACATCGGGAACATCCTAAATTCCAATCTGCCATTATGAAAAAAAAATAAAAAAAGGAGTGTGATCAAATACTGGAACAGGGTTTAAAGAAGCTGCAAGAGCTCAATCAACCCTTGGAGGTGTTCAAAACTTGATCAGACACCCCTGAATAACCTGATCTGAAAAGAACAGCTTTGAGCAGGGGATTGGACTAGGCTGCCAGAGGTTCCTTCCAACCTATATTATTTTTTAATGCTGTGGCTATTTGATTCCTCATACACAGTTCAGAATCACCCCAGATCTATTTGTGTGTGCACATATTAAACATACACACTAAACAAGCTAAGCAGAAACTTAGGAGCTGGCAAGAGGAGCTGGTGCACAGGGCTGGGCAGCTCTCTTCAGAACTGTGCATCAGTTACACAGAGGGAGAAAACACAAAGGGATTTCTGCCCTCAAGGAAGAGAACGTAAAGAGCTGAAACATTGTCAGTAGGAGAGAAGTTTGAAACACAGAGATATGTTTCCTTGAGCTACACCATCCTGAACAAGGAATTCTACCAGAAATGAGATCAAGGGCTCTGTGCCCCTCTGCAGCTCAGGACAATACCCATGTGATTAGAAAAAATAAAATAACTTCTTTATTATAATTTAAGTTCCCTCAGATTGGTTTGGCGGTTTGAGTTTGTTTTGTTTTGTTGTTGTTTTTTTTTTTTCTTCCCTGTTCAAGACAAAATCCTTCAAGTTTAAAACTTTCAGTCAAAGAGAATCACCATCCTATGGTCAGGTATAGATAATATATGCATTTTCAAAATCTGAAGCATCATTGTTCAGAAAGATAGTGGAATATTTTGTCCATTTCTTCTAAACTAGGCTGAAATAGACTCTCAGAACATACATTTAAGAAATTAACTAAGGGATGTACAGGACTTTTGTGCCCATGAAAGTTCTGTACAATCCTTCTGGAGAAGCACAGAAGAAGGACCATGAAGTTGTTAAATAAACCATCTTCTGACATGGCCATGTGCAGCTTAGACATAAAGTGAGTTCTTCTGAATGAGAACTAGAAAAATAACCACATTTAAACATTAATATTTTATAATTCTCCTCTTTACATTTCAAAAAAAGTTAAAAGCTTCAATTATTTTATGGCTGTCACTGAGTAAAGAACTACCTATAGTGAAATGGTTAGAAAAAGAGATACAAGTGTAAATCAGAGCGGCCTTACAGGAATCATCTACTACTTGATGTTAGAAAGTAGCAAGTTTCAGTGTTTTTATCCAAGGAAAAATTACCTCTTTTTAACCACAATTAAATTCCCAAGAGAAATATTTTATTTGAAGGACATAGGGGGTTTTTTTTCCCCCTAAACATTCCACCACCTGGTATTTTACCAGTAAGTATAGTGACAATGCATGTGAGGAAAAAAGAAGTTCTTAAAAGGAGTGGTTAACAAAAATTAACAGCAAGAAGGAAGACTTTAATCACATTTTTCCCTAGTTTTTTGAATAATTTGCTGGTTTTTTCTTCTGATTTCCTGATGATGGGTGAATAAAGAGAAAAAACAACATAGTCATTTAGTCAATAACAGGGAGCATTTAGTGAGTTTTGGAAGCCATTTCATTTATGTGTAAGAGTCCCTATTATTGTAAAAGTTGCCCTAGTATTTGCACTGCTTCCAGCAGGAATAGACTAAGAGATGTAAACTGAAGGAAAGGTGACCCAATGACATCAACTCCCTGGAGTCATTTTAAACTTACTTTATCAAAGTATACTTTCCAATAGAAACTCAGATTTCCTCCCAAATCTGGCAGATATCGACCTCCTGACACTTCCCCTTTCTCTCTGACAACAGCGTGGGGAGGGAATAATGTCCACATGTTAACACAAAATCTGCCCCTTAAGAGACTTGCTTCCTTCTCCCTGAGATTTGCTTCAAGAATGCCATTTTTAAGACTTAAATTGGGGATATTTTCACAACCAGAAGTTACAGAAAGAGAAGAAAATTAATGGGAATGGCTCATATCCAAACATGGTGTAAGCAGTTGCGCACACAAGAGTCTGGATGTAGCAAATATGCAAAATGCATTTAATAGAAGCAATAATTTAAGTTATATGTTGAACAAGTAAGAAAAACAAGCAAATTATTACAATCAAGCAAAAAGGTATTGAGCCCTTAAACACCTTGATGAAATTCACTTGTGAAAGCACATATTTACAAGATCACAGGAGCACATTTTGCTCTGTGAAGCAGAAAATATAGCAGGAGTATTCAACCAAGATCTCCACTGCTGTCATCTTCTCATTCCCTCCACCCAGTTGTCTGACAGTTACATGCAGTGATAGCTAAACTGGTAGAATATACAAACTAATTCAGCATTTACAGCTTCTTTCAGAGTAAATTATTCCTCACTTAGAATTGCCTCCAGCTTCTTGCATCACCATATAATTTGTCTCAATTCCCCAGAAATGCCCTCTAGTTTGATAAGTAAACCATAAAACTCCAACTGGGGCTGGACTGGAAGTCCTTTCAAAATGTTTTTCAACACCATCCTGTTCACTGATGCTTTGTTTGCAAGCAAAAGCCTGGTCCATCTTTATTTACATCAGCTTAACCTTGCATCTAAGGTGCAGCACAAAGCTATGTTGCTCTGTAGGTAGGACAACTTGGAATAAAAATTAGTATCTTTCTAAAGAAGATTTAAACCACTGAAATTATCTGAAAGTATCTGCTATACTGCTAATCCAGTATGCAGTATTTTTTTGACTTATACAACCTCAGTGCATTTGCTTCTAACTGCTTCCTAAATTCACAGAGTGTTTCATAAATGTTTTTTAACATAATTCTTTGGAAGGAGTAAAGGGAATTCCTGTGACATTTTAAAAAAGACTAGGCCAGAATAATTTTAACTGTACTCATTGGCCAAGGTGAATTTTGAAGCAGACTCTCTTTATCAATGCCAAACTAAACCAGGATGAAAAATAGATTAGGAAAAAAGTAGGAGCTATACAGTAACATAATCTGCTCTCCCCACGCTTTGGAAGTGTTTGGGGGTTTTTTTTATATAACTGCTGCGTAAAGACTTCATTCTGCAAGCTTTCCTCTGTGAATCTGCAAGAACAAGATTTCTTGTATGAAGTAAGCTATGAATCTTTCTGAAGCTATGAAAAGATTTTAGTATATAGGCATGTTGAAGAACAGATAGATTTGAAAAAGGTTTTCTGAGAAGCTTATGGCTAGAGTTCCACTCCTGCTCTCCAAAGGCAATACTTCGAGGGAAGAACTCCTTAAACAAGAACAATAGTGCTTTAGTCAATGATAAAAAAAAAAAAAAAAATCATGAATTTTCCAATTTCTGGCTAAAACTTGCAAACTTCATTAAATCGTGATTTTGCTAGAATAAATCAGATTTAGTATTCCTTTAATTGAATCTGGGACAAATTGAGCTCAGTGTGAAACCGAGCAATGAAAACAAGAGACAGATGAGAAGGTCAGAGGAGCATGCTACACCCTCAGATCCTGCAAGAGTCTCAGGAGTTTGTCACCCCATGTTCCAAGGACAAGCGTAGGACTGGTAACTGCAAATACCAGAACTAAACCAGCGAGCTTCTCTCCACAAGCATCCCACGCTATCATTGCAGCAAGTCAGGGAATATGCCATATGATCCTGGAAGTAGGGTAACCACAAGAAAGAGGAAACCCATGGTTAACCACAGCAGAATTCACAGCAATGCTCTTAAGCAGTCCTCTTAACTGAGACAAGATTTCCCGGTTACAAAGAATAATATAGCAAGAATAATGCAGAAAGGCGCTTAATGCCACTTATTGTAAGTACTATTCTGCTTTATTTTGACTTGCCAGACTGAAAAACAAGACAAGACTTGATTTTCCTTAAAGCCTTGGAGCACGGCAATCACTTGTATGGTCATCTTTTAGAGTGTTACTCAGTTACCCATGAGTATGAATAAGTATCCTTTTACAGGCACCAAAACAAAGGGGTGTGTGCATAGATGTGGGAAGATCTGCTCAGAAATATTACAGATTTTTAACCTTCCAAGATTTACAAAACTGCCTTGAAAAACCTTCAACACAGCTTGTAAAAATAACGGGCTAGAAAAAAGCACAGTATTTTATAATGAGTGAACATTACCTATTTGAGGGCCAACTGAACTTTGCCCACTTGAAAGTCAAAGCAATATAACCGTAACTTAAAATTAGCCATTGAGACATAGGAATAATGTACACAATTACTGTAACATACTCAGCTATTTTGAAACTGTAATGAAATCAGGGGTTTGCCAAGTGTAATGTATTGCAAGATATTAAGTTAAGGAATTTAACAAGTTATCATGTTTGCAGTATACAGAAATAAAAAGCAATATAATACAGATCAGAGAGATCATATAATATGTCCTTTTATTCATATAGCTTTAATTGGTTACATTATTTTTCTGTATAAAGAATTTAAATACCACAAGTATTTAACTGAAGCTATTCTCCCCTTTTAACTTGACCCCTTCCCACACAAAAATATGTCTATTAACTGCAGTAGCAGTTTATGCAGAGCTGGGAGTCTTACAAAACTGTGAACACATTGGAAGCCTCAGCTGGCAATCCAAAAATGCAGTATATAATATTTTATTAGTGCCCCTTATGTCCAGTGTTGTTTTGCTTTGGCTTTCTTTCATTCTGGGCAATCAAATGGTACAATGAGGACAAGCCCTTAAAAATATAGATACATATATAATTTTTTAAATTCCTTTTAAAAAAATAAACCCTCACCATCCTTGTTTGCCATGTCTCACCAGCTGTGAAATTGATATGAATATAAAGTGGCAATTTTAGCCATGAATGCCAGTGCATGGCTTTAAGTTTTCATGCCTGTTAGAGTGTGGCTTGTTGAATTCAACACTCCTTATGCTTCCTGTAAAAGGTCTGGGCCTTTGGTAGTGAAGATAGCTTTGTATCCAGTTTATATTTCAGCTGTAAATACTGATTCAAACCAGAGGGATCAACAATGATGGTAAAGAAATGGTGGATTTGTTGCATCTGTAATTGCACTGAACTATCTAGAGGCACTTTTAGATACAGCTTATGATTTTGTAGCCAATTTCAAGGCAAGCTCTACTGTAGAAATTGAATCAGAAACCCTGAATCTTTAGCTATTAGTGTTGTGTAACAGGATTATGCCTTGCTCTTCATGCTATTTTCACTTGCAAAGACTGAGCTCCTCTACCTAGAGGATTTTCTATCTAGTAAACTAAGAAATTTCTGATATTCCATATCACTTTCTCACATAGGTGGGTACACTGCATGGTCTGATACGGACCTGGATTTTTTACAGTAAGTCCCCATAAGCAGTGTTTCCTAATTTATTCAATATCTATGCAAACTTAGGCAAGTCAAAAGGAATCAAATTGTACAAAGAATTGAGAGGAACTATGCTGTAAAATCTGACTTCATTAGAGGACATTGCAAACAAGGTGAAACTACCTGCACTCAAATAATTTATGTGATGCACTGAGAGATTTTCCATTACCTAGCCCAATGTGTAGTAGCACACACAAAAAAGCTGAGGTGGTCCATCAGTGGAAAATCTAGGGCAAAGATGACTTTCTGCATCCTAAAATGTCAATACCCTGGTATTGATACTCTGGTAAAGGAGATATCTGCTTCTCTGGTTATTCTTTTTGAATCAGGAAAGTGGATGACCAGCTCAATCAGGTAAATTAGAAGATGAAGACTAATTATAATGCTATATTAGGAAGCAATGCATTACTTTTGTGATGGTTCCAGTACCTTTTTAGAGGGAGGCCACATCATTAAATATTAAACATGTAATGAACCTGCCCAGCTGGAACTGCCTTGTTCTAACTGGCTGAGGAAGACACTGACTGTATTTGTCCAGAAAAACAAGGCTGGGTTGTAGGTCATGGATGATCCTATTATCTTGTTGATAATTTTTTGCTTGTGTTTTATAAAATGAATTATTTTATTCCAGCTGCAGTCATTATCATTAATGAAAATGAGCAGTTTAATATGCAGTTCTTTTTCTTTTTCTTTCTTTTTTGTTGTTTTTTTTTCTATTAGATGAACTGACCTCTGGTTGCCAGCACTACAATATAATTTGCTTCACCAGTATTTTCACAAATCCACTGTTGAAAGGTAAGTACATGCACTGAAAATGCAGTTAGCTCCAGAAAAATGTACATTGGCCTATCTGTCTTAGTCCAAATGGAGATGGCTTCTATAAAAAATTGGTCAAGAGTGAAGTCAATTGGTCAGTTGGTGAGGGTTTGGGTAGGTGTAGCTGGGTGTGTGATGTTGAGCAATTTATTTCTAGGTGGCTTTTCTTTTTGATGGTAACAAGAGAAGATGAATAATTTACTTTGTAGGTAACCCCCGGCAAGGACAGGAAATATAGGTACAAGTTTATCCTGACATATTTTGCATTGCTCATTCCTGCGTCATTGCCATGACTTGCAAAATATGCTTTTTAACATTCAGAAATAATTAAACAATAAAATGAACTGGAGCAATGAAGCAGAAAACAAAACATCCAAATCAAAATATAAAGGGAAATCAGTTATTAATCATTAACTATGGATGCTAATCTTTAGCTATTTTATTTTGAACTGCTCGTTGAAAACAAATGACATGTACAGATCTACACATACACACACACACAAACACACACACATATATATATGTTCAACACAAAAATATTTGAATTTAATACTGACAGTGGCTCAGTGTTTCTGTGTACTATCTCTATACAAATCTTATTTCAGCTCTTTTTGTCTCTTAGTTGTACTTGGAGAAACTGAAGATGGAAGAGACACAAAGATTTCTACAGTAACTTAAAATTGCTCCTAGTACTACAAAATATTAACTGTTGCATCCACCATAGAGTTAAATTACTTGTATGATGACACTTCTGTAAATTCCTGGACATATATGACAGAGATATCAACATTTTTGAACTGTTGCTGTTGTGTTTAATATTAAGTTATATGTATAGTTGTGTTTAATATTAAACACAACTATAAAATATCTTTCCATAAATATCTCATTGGCAAAATATAATTTAGGTTTTGTTTCCAATTAACCAATCTAAAAACCTAATGCAGATTAAATCTATTACATAAAAGACTTGCAAATGAGCAAAAATACTTTTTTCTTCTATTTACAAAGGTTTAGTATTCTAAGGAACATGTTAGTGGTCTAACTAGCTGAAACAATATAGTAAGAACATTTACTGTTCCAATGACACAATCAACATACTTCAGTTACTTAATATGGCTAACAGTGATCATAGAAGTATTTTTTTTAAATCTCTTTCTTAGCTACTTCATTGTCTGTCTTTTTACGTATAAGGAGAATATTTGTTTACTTTAGATAATATGGTTAAAGATGAAAAGCTGTTCAAAAACTTATTATAGCAACTTCAGAGAAATAGAAATTTAAAGCACATTTTTAAAACGTCACTATTGCAAGTAAAGTTACCCTGCCCAGCTCTCTGAAAATCTACAGTGTGGAGAAAAGAGCCAAACCAACAGAATCCTATGTTCTAGTATGCATGCCAGCTGAAGAGACCAAGTCCCAGAACCAGGGTAATATAAGAACAAATACTAGATGACCCTGAGAAGTGGAATAATGGAAAATGAGGAACAGTCTTAAGAAGTTTTTCTGTAGTTCAGTGAGCTCATCTCCACATCAAACCCACAGGGTCTACTCACATCTTTCATTTTCTAGAAAATAAATGTGCTTGAAGACTAACAAAATGGTCAGCTATAGGGGATTTCAAAGATTTTTTTCAAATGTCTCTCAAGTGCACAAGGCTTCTAGTTAGAATAAAAAATGTTCAGAATATCATTGCTGATTACATAAAACAAACAAGGAGAGAAGCTTAAACTTCCCAGGGAAGTCTATAGCAGTTGAATGCTTTTGTCATTGCTAAAACTTGTCCACTGTAAGGTCCAAAACCCCAAACTGCCTTAGTGGGTTTTGTTTATCTAACTACATTGCCTTGTATTTCCCAAATTTCACGTAATTGTAACTACCACTACTACATCTGACTCATGATGCCACAGTATTCAAAACTACTTACTAAAGATAAACTTCAAGCTTTTTATTTGACACCTTCCACAATGACATACAACTGTGATTCATAATGGTTTAGATAATTTTCACTGAAAGAGGACTTCAAGTTGTTTTATTCTCTATTGCTTTCCTTAATCCTTTAATAGCTTGGTCTTTCAATACTCCAAACCCTTCTCTTCAGCTCACGTTGCAAATTTTATAAGAACTGCAGGTTATGAGCCACAGATATTCTGACCTTTCCTCCATACCTGCTGGGTCTGGGGTACTATTCCTCACTGTTCCTCACCAGCTTTTCTTGAAAGGATTTTTTTAGGTCTGCCCTGATAATTTAAAAGTTGCTCCTGCCTTTTCTCTCTTTCCTAAACTGTTTTTAGTTATTAGTTGTAACAAGGGAACTTGTTAGTCTGGTTTTCACATGCTAACTTCTTCAGTTAACATAGTAAGGGTCAGCAAGATGAATTAACATGAAAGACAACTTACTAAAACCATTTTATAGCCTTGCTTCTAGATTTTTTTTCTTTCATTATTGTATAGCCATTGATCAAGAACAAAGTTCTGTTGAAAAATCAATAGCTGGAACAGTTTCTACATTTTCAAATACAAAGGTGCAATTAATAACTTAATAATTAGACATGTAGGATATGCATCGTTGCACTGAAATGCTTAAAGAAAAGAAGAGGCTGAATACTGAATAGAGTAAGAACAAGCTTTGACATCAGCTTCAGGAATAACAAGGTATTCACAAAGCTAAGAAGAGAAACCATATAATTTCTCTTCCCTATCCATAACTCCTTCTTGTCATGAACCCACCACTCCTCCATCAGAGATTCTGGCACAAGCAATTAAACATGCATTCAGTTTTGTACAATGGACTGACCCAGCTTTTGCATCACAGATATAAATGCATCTTATTCCTGTCATTATAGTTAAACAACTTAATGACCTCTAAAGGCAGAAAAATCTGTTTCCTTCCTTCCAAGCATGTTGTTCTGTTTCTGTTTAGGAGTCTTTGTATGCTTCTCCCAGTCCATCTCTCACCCACGTTTACTGCTTTCTCTCAGTCCTCCCTTTGCACGTTTCCCCACCCTCCCCTCAGGATGTATTTCTAGCAGCTGGGTTCTCTCCTACACAGGTCATCTCTCCCCATACTGTGGAACAGCAAGCCAACCACACAGACACAGATCAGGGTACATGGAAAGAAAAACGTGCCATTTGCTATTAAAAAACACCAAAACATCTCCACCACAAGCGAACTGATTCTGATGCCTTTAATTTAATGACCTATACTTTCACAGATGTACATAAACCAACACTAAAAGACAGTGCTATTAGAGAAAAGTAGTCTTCCTACTTTAAAGTATATTGATGCATATTTGCAAGATTCTAATTTAATTAAAAATCTTTCACCATAATAGTGCTCACATAATGATTTTTAAATATTTAAGAGTAAGACACTACTCCAGAACATTGTAGACAAAAACATATAAATGTGATCTTAAAAATATTCTCCTCATTAAACACAAGATTTCTTCAGTCTCACCCTTCTCAAAAAGCTTGATTATTTTTTTTTGTTTTGTTTTTAACAGAAAAATACATGTTATACAGTACTTCATATTCTTTAGACAATAGCTAAGTATTTGTGGACAATATAGATGAGCAGAGTTTAAAGAGTTTCCATCTGCTTCTGTCTTTGTTAATGATAAAGAATTTGGCATTGAAGTGTACCAAAGTGTCCTGGGTTGTAGTGTAGGATGTACACAAAGTATTTATTCTATCACCATCTTCATGAACTGTTAAACCAAGTGGGGCAGTGTTCTTCCCAGGCCCCCTGCCTTTGGGCTCTTCTGTTAATGGCCCATTAACGCCTGGCCCATGAGTCACAGGTAACTCCCTCCAGGAGTTAGCTCTGTTTAATGGGCCATCAAGGACCTACTTCACAACTCATCATCCCATTGTGAGATGCTCCACCCAGGGGGAGGAGCCAAGCATTCTCACCTGGATATAATCTGGGATTTGGGACAGTACAAGCAGCCCTTACCTACTGGATTCCCAGAGGAGCAGAGCTCCCAGACCTTTCTATGGGATCACTTCAGAAAGACCACTTCATCTGGACTGCTACCACCACCCTAACTAACAGGGTGTCAGGTTGTATTCTGACTCTGTCGGGGGGTCTTCTTTACTATTGCTTTTTATTTTACCTTCTATTAAATTGTATTTCTGACTTGGAGTCTCTCACTGATTTTGCTTTCAAACCACTACACGAAGGTGCAAACACTTTGAATTCTTTCTTGTACTTCCTTTTTCACTGAAGAGATAAGTTAGGAAATGTTTTTCTAATGCCAGCCATTTCACATGTGGAAAGTTTAAGCTGTTTCCTTCTAATTCATCATCTCCTTTGGAAGAAGTACATTCACCTCTATCTCTGCTCACAGGTCACTCAAACTTTGGGAACACAGACCTCCTGCCATGTAACCTTGCTATACATTTGCTGTACGTACATTCACCCAGATTAATTTTCTTCTCTCTTCTCTATTTTTTGACAACTTTACAAATCTGACCACTTTTTAAACTGCAGTTTCCCTACCTCATATGAACTACAAAAGAAGAATCTTTCTTTCTTGATAGGAATTTTCATTTTAATATCAGACTTTGAATTCTTACCATGGTCAGGAAGTTCAGACATGCCAAGCTCACTTGTCCCGTTCTCTCTTGGTTCATCATTTCCTGTGGACACGTAGTTGCCTGTAGTGTCCAGCTGAGAATGAATGAGGTGGTTTGACATCTGCTCATCAGATTCCTTAGTCAAATGATGAAGCAGCATGGAGAAACAGAGCTTTCAGCAGGATCACAATACAGTGATCTACACAATTCCTGGGACTTGTATTAGGCAAATACTAAAATAAAATCCTAATATTTTTGTAAATGATCAGTAGTGATTCAGCCATAAGAAGAAGCCAGTTTAATATATTTTTTTCTCTAGACACAATGGAAAATGGAAACCAGAGGACATGCAAAAGAAAAGATAGAATACAAAGCACATAAAAAATATTCCTGTGATGTGTTCACCAATTATTTCCAAATTTACCCTTTTCTTTCTACAATAGGATGTAGTGCTAGAATTGAACTGGCTCATCTTCTGTTGCAGATAGCTTAAAAGCAAAGGACAACTTATTCTGGGAGTCATTCCAAGGCTTCATTCTTACTAGAAAGCCAGTTGAAGTGTTAATATGCTTAACCAAATGAAAAGAACTCACAGCTATGCCAAATTAAAATGTTTAAAGGATTACAATTCTAAACATCTTGAAAAGAAATGTATTTTGAACTCTGATGCCATATAGTCAGTAAAAGCATTTCAGAGAGCAGATTTAGATTTAAGGCAATTTTAAAAAGGGTAACTTAAAAAAATAAAACTGTGGAATTAATAGAGAGCTTGTTTGAACCATATCTGAATAACTGAATGTACTTTGCCTCATCACAGATCAACAGGTTCAGCCAAGCAGTCCAGATTTTGATGCACTTTCCAGTTATTGGTCTCAGAACAGGCCTGTGCCTCTAGTGCTAAAGAAACTATGTGGGAAACAGAAAAGTGTTATATACTGGGTGCACATAAATGAGACTTCCAAAACAAAAACCCATACTTACATGTAGGACGTTGACATTCAGCTCCTGAAAATTACGGGACCTGAATTCTTGCATTCTTTTGATATTTTCTTGATATTTTTCTTCTGCTAGCTGCCTGTAAATAAAGAACACTTGTATTTAGAATGTGATATCAAAGGGATCTTCTAAAAGCAGAGATGGAAAAAAAAATTCTGTCCTGAGATTATCATGTTGCCAAATATTCATGGCATCTACTCAGGTTTTAATGAATGCAAAAAGAGATTTCAGACCTTATTTCTAAACTCTATTATATTTTACTTTCACAATTTGCATAACATAATTAAGAAATAGTAAATTATTAGTCCCAGTCTTTTCTAGTTCTTCCAAAGGTCTTAAATATTTTGGGCTTTATTTCACCATGTAGTGCAGGGACCTTTCAGCTGTAGACAGGCATGCAACATTTGTGTGCTATGAACTCTTCCTCTGGGGGACAGTTGGTAATCGTGGTTTTCTGTGCGGAACCACTTAAGAGAGGTGCTGCATTAAGCAGTTTTTCCAGTTTCCATTAATATATTCCCTTCCCACCCATCTCTAGATTTGCACTGCTGGAAGCAGATCTCCAGTCTGAGAAGGTATCATTTTTGCATTGTTTCCAACATCTTCAGCCAGAGTCAGCTGACAGTGATCTAGAGCTTGATGTTGATCTGTTTTAAAGATTCATAACTGAGAACAAGGTCTGAATATTAGTGTTGCCTTCATAATATAAAACAAATATATTTCATTTTGGTTTGGGAGGAAAGAAAAAAATGTGAAAATCTCATCAGAAAACATCAAAATGCAAGAAAGCAACGAAAATGAAAACTAAACTAGAAAAATCCTGCAATTAGTATTATTTCCTAACCTCCATGCGTTTTTAAAAAATGAAAGAGACAGACTTCCTGTTTACAAATCTCATACTAGTACAAGAATTGGCCTACCATATTACTGAAAGCACCATGCAGAAGAGGTTTTAAATTTAACACTTTTTACATCAGTTCAAGGAGATGGTGTTTTTAAATGAGAATCAATTTATGTAGCAAATGCCAGTCAGGCACAAGTACTCTTCAGACATATTTTCCAAAAGGACATGAAGGTCTTAGTTCTTTGCTTCAAATGTGTCATCAAAATAGAATATTCTGGGTTTTATTAAAAAACCCCAAACAAAACCTTCCAGTTGTTTCTCATATTCCATCAGAAACTGTACCTAATCTCTTCCAAAACATTTTATTATGTCTCACTTAATTAAAAAAAATTATAAATCATAACGCCTTAACAACACAACCATTACCCAGATCCTTTGACAAGACTATCTATCCTCTGAGCTTTAACTTCTATTGGAAAATGTCAGAGGCCAAAATGATTGACAAAAGCTGGATTGTAACTAAATGTCCAACTCCTCAGACAGCGAATTCTTAACATAACCAGTCACAAAAAAAAAAAAAAAAAAAAAAAAAAAAAAAAAAAAAAAAAAAAAAAAGTTTCCTATTGTAACACATCTGAAAATCTCTCATATACTTATTTAACCATAACCACAGTACTCAAAGCACCAGTTTGGGGCTAATGTTCTCATTTATCCTACATAAATAATTACTGTGATTTATTGTTATCCAAAATCTTCATTGACTTTGAGTAGCTGAAGACCTATACTATTTTTATTTCTACATTGAAAATTCCATTCTCCAATTAGACTGTTGGGTGGGGAAAATTGCATGGTTAGGGCACAACTCACTTCAACTTCTTTGCTTTTTCATCTGCAGCATTTAACTTCCTCAGCCGCATTCGTTCCCGTGGTGTCATTTTCTGTACTTCAGAAAGTTCCTGAAGAGTTTGCAAATGAACTTTCTTCTGCCTGAAATAGAATGCAAGCAAACCCATCTTCATAAAAACTCAAATATTCGGTATTTTGACTGGATATTGAAACACAGCGACATTTCAAATGGCATAATTAGAAACTGGAACTATAGCAGACTAAATAGACTTTCATTTGGAAAGCAAATGCCTCTTTAAATGGAAATATTTAAACTTAGATTTGTGAAGAAGGTGAATCATTTCAGGTGAGGATGGAAAAAAGGTGGATTATTCTCCTTAGAAGAATAAATATTGAAGCACAGTGAAATATTTACCCTGTCAGGTTTCATTATTGGGCATATTCCAAGTACAAAGGCAGTCTGTAAATGAGAGCCATAATACCACTTGTACATTTTACATTGATTGTTACAAGCTGTCTAGAATAACAGAGAATATTTATGTGTCCTTAATGACAGATATAAATATCATGAATTTCTGGTCTTAATCAATAATAAGAGTTCACAGGTAAAATGGTCTCTGTAGACCATCTCTGAAAGCTGAACATGAATTATTGACTTATGTATTTCAGCTGTACTTATCAACAGAGGAGAGCAATATTAGACCTTTATCAGAACAAGGATACTAATCTCAGATTTTTATCTCACATCCTACAGTAATTAAAAATAAAAATTAAACCCCAGTTTGAAATGCCTTAGCAGTCTCCTTTCACTTATACAATATATATCTATTGTACCATGTATTTATAATACCAAGTATTCATTTCAAATTACTGGTTTTGCTCTTATGAGATAAATTCACTTCTGATAATCTAAGAGGCCAGGTTTGTAACCATACAAATTGCAACACTCCTTCTGGACTATCATTTTGAAACCAGGATTTTAATAAATGAGCAGAGAAGATTCATTATGTTTTTCAAATAGTGCAAAGATATGAATATTAGTGTGAAATATGAAAGATTAAGGACAAAGACAAGAAGAGTTCAATTATTCATAAGAATGGAACTAACTCTTCAAGTATGAATAATGTAGACATATTTCTTGTCTCCTGTAAAAAAACTCTAATTTAAATTAAAAGAATCTCATGGGGGAAAAAAGCAATTTTTCATTCAAGTTGAAACTGAACTTGTACAGCCTTATACTTTCTTAAACATTTAAAATTTATGACTTGAATGGGAATAGATTAAAATAAGGCATCAGAGGCCTTTACTAGAAGAAACTAGAGTCAATCTTTTTACTTTGCATGGCAAAAAGAATTCCAGGTGAGAAAAAAAGTAAAGATAAATATAAAGTAGCAATGGTTGAAGGAGAACACCACAGCAAGCAAAAACTGCTTGTACACTCACTGGGACTAAAGTATTGCTGCAAGACAGCAGATGTGGGGAATACACTATGTTTAATTTTTTTCTCCTCCCCTTTTCTGCTCTCTGTCATTTTTCAGGTATTTTTAGTTCATTTTGCCTACCACTTTAGACCTGGGATTGCACAAATTATTTGGCATTTTGGTTACCAGTGACAATACAGGCAGCTAATGTTCTCATAAGTACAATGGGAGTCATTATAAGATTATGACTTCTTGCATATTCCAAACACTTGGGCAAAAATAATCACACTGTAACACAAGTAAGGATAAGTTACAGTAAAGCTTCTCATAGGATTTTTGCTCTAATTGATGCCCTGAATTCTAAAATCTCAAGATAAATTGCTATTCATTGCTTCATGATTTATAGGAACTCTGGACCTCTGCACAGAAACAGACTTTCTATTTCCTTCTAACCATAGTATAAGAGCATGATGTTTGTAGTTAGAACTACTTGCTTTTCCTCTTAGAGACTACTTGATTTTGAGAAAGTATACTTAAAGATTCTGGGATATACATTAATGTCTTTCCAACATGCTACCTCTGTAAGAAAATAATGTCCATTTGGAAGGTAATAAGACTCAATACATTCTAGCTAATGACAATGGATCAGGTACAGAATACAGTATATATTAAAAAAAATACAAAGTGGTTTTATCAGTCTCTTCTAGAAGCGTGAGGATTGAAGTCTGGATTTATATTCTGCAAGTAACATATTGCTTCCCCAAAGTGGATACAATGGTTTTGGTGCATATAGATAATCTAAATCTTGTGCCCACAAGAATTAAAAGTTTCTTGAAGGTTTTCATACTCTATATTTCAACAAGCATGAAGTATTGAATATAATTCAGATAGAGTTGGCATAATAACTGGGAAACATTTTAGTGCCCCAAAACTATTTACAGTATATATCTAAGGAACATCTCTGTATATATTTTTTGTTTCATTTTACATCAAGGCTTGCAAAGTTCAGTAAAGTGTTTATACTAAATATACCTATTACCAAAATGGAAAACTTTCGTCTCACAAAAAGACAAAGACTCATCTGTCAACAAAAGACACTAAGGACAGAAGTGTCAAGTAGAAACCCAAACCACAATTTGTAGAGATGAGAGCCTACAGATACACTGACAGCAGTTAAACTGGGTAAAATGATGTATAAAAAGTTTTATCATGCTGAATTCAATTGTCTTTCTTCCTACCACTGACAGCAATCTACACATTGTTTGGAAAAGCTGAAGCTGGCCACCTCTCCTGAAGGGAGGCTTGCAAGCTTCAGAACTGGCAGCATCTGCAAAGTGATCACAGCCGCAAAACTGTGGGTCCTGTACGAGAGCAGAGGTCACAAAAAACAAAGATGAAAGTCCTATAGCCTCAAAGGCACTGCCAGTTCTGGATTGTTTTAATCTTCATTGCTGTTACCTAATAATTCAAAACAAATATCAGAGAGCTGTTAAAATCCTGACAGTTATTTAGAGGAAACAAGAAACAGGGATGTTCATTGCTTCCTCACAGGACCACAGATTTCTGGTTTTGCTCGTTAGCTCTCAACAGAGCAAAACTTATATAGAAAACTCAGGGATGGGGAGCAAAGGGGTGGGGGAAGGTGCCCATGAAACTACAGAGCTAATTTACAAAGGCAAAATTAAAATGTCCATGCTGGAATTTGCTTTAAACATTGCAGCATTGTAATTTAATGCAATTAATTAAATCAATATATATTCAGTGCCAAAGAGAGAGATCATGTGTGAAGACACTGATGATGTAAGAGCCAAGAAACATTGCTACTCTTGATTTCTCACTGTAGCTGCAAGATAAAAATAATAGTATCCTACAGAGGTATTAGATGAATATTAGTTTAAGTGTGTATGCTTTTAGTTTGGCATCATTTAAGAAACAGCTTTCACATTCAATTTTAGGTAGGCACAGAAACAGTAGCACTATAAATGATGATGACCTAACTAAAATGACAGCTTAAACCTCCAAAATTTAAAGACAAAGGTCATGATTTATATGCCCATTGGTACTAAATTAACATAAATATGTACTGCACATGCATGTGCAATTTACAAAGTCACATAATAAAAATATTTAATCAACAGATATTTTTTTACTCCCTAAATCAATTATGCATCTCCCTAATGTGGTTGCTCTCCTGTATTTCAGGGGAATAGGTTTGTCTAAACATAAAGCACTATGAGATTGACACAAGTGTCAATGATGACTTTTGGCAACACTGTAATTTCATATACTACTGCCCATAAACCTGTTAAAAATACTTACACAGCACCAAAAATGGGAGCAGTTTCTTTTTGCCAGTTAAGTGCCTTGTCCTTCACAGTCATGTTTGTGAACTTGTACTGTATTTTCTGCAAGGAAATAAAACAAAAGGGGTATCAAGACTTGATGCTAAAGTTATCCAGAATCTTCAGCTATTACCCAATACCACCTTGATATAAAAAGTGATGGAGCAGCTTCCCTCCCCACCTTCTCAGAAAGCCAAATAATACAGGCACTGAAGCCTGGGCAAAAAGAGCAAAAGGCATTGGTTTTCATTAAAACTATGACTAACCAGAACAGTTTAGAGATATATGTACCCAGGCCCAAGTGATCTACATTTGTTATGCATAAATGTATTTTTCTTACTGCTCATAACATTCAAGAGGGGATACATTCAGCTTGTCAAATGATGAGGGCTTCATTCCTCAGTCATATTTGTACTATAGCTCAGAAAGTCCCCCAGGTTAATGCTCCCATCTAGAGCTATCAAATTATTTTTTCTCAACATGTTTTTTCCCTGCCTTCATTTTGCTTTTGCAAAATATGTACTCAAATGGCAAGTGTGTAGCTACTGCTTTTTCTTACATACCTTGAGTTGTTCATCAATATAAGGGGATTTTAGGATCTCTGCTGCTGCTGGTCTCAATGAAGGATTCTTACTTAACATGCTGAAACATCAGAAACCAAAAGTAGTAATTAAGCAATTGTCCAAACTTACTGAAAAACCAGCTAAACAAGAAAATAACACACCTGCATAGCACAGCATTCAGTTTGCTTGGATATCTATCAGGAAGAGAAGGTGTTTCACCTTCCACAATTTTTAACACAACAGACAAAAAATTCTGTCCAGTAAAAGCATGGTTCATGCAGCACATCTCGTACAAAATGCATCCCAGAGACCTGGAAGAATAATATAAATAGTATATATTATTCACCAGTCCTAATGGCCATCATAAAAGGTCACCAAGTTGAACATTTTAAAATAAACACTCTCATAATAATTTTTATATAATGACTATCAATAACAGTTTGTACTTCAGCTGAGTTCTGTCTGATGAATATTTTTTTTTTAAATATGGGAGTTGAGTTTTGCAGGCTTGGAGGATGCTCAGCTCTTTCTCCAGTCAGGGGTGCTGACTTGACCAATGATTGACTTGATCAATGATTGACTTGATCAAGGTCATAGAAAATGTTGGAGAGTGTCAGATACAGGTTGAGGCTCGTCCAAGCAAGCAGCTTAAATATCTTTATATTTCACTGTGGTATTTATAATTTAATCTGTGATTCCAGAAGAAGTAAGAAAATAAAGCATAATGATAAAAAATATGTATTGGTGAATGGCTTCCAGGAAAGGGGTATAAAAATCTTTGAAAGCAAAAATTAATAAAGTTTCAATTATTAATTTTGCTTAAAGATGTTGTTTTGGTCCATCTGGCAATAAAAGAACAAGAGCAAATAATTTTAAAGCTGAAACCCAGGCTCTACAATCGTTCAAATAAGGAAAAAGAGAATGGGGGTAACTCCACTCACTGGTACTTTTCAAGCAAGTATGTGAAAACCATTAGCAGAGCATTTTTGCTTAAGAACCAACTAAAGAACAACTACTGAGGTAAATAAACAGTTGCCTAGGTTTTTTAAAGATTTAACTGTCAAACAGCTTTCAACCTTTCAAAATCAGTAAACAGTAAGACACAGGATAATCTGTATTTATGATGTATGTTCAGACTCTGAAACAAGATAATTACTACATGAAAAAATACTTAAAGCAAAAAGAACAACCAAAACCCCCCTATGCACACAGCATCTGAAAGCATCAAATAAAAATGGAAATCAGCCAGAGAGAAGAAAAAAAGAAGGAAAATCCCAACCTGACAGGCTGTACTATAACTTATTTTTGCAGAATCAATCTGTTTTGGAAGCTGCTTGATTCTGGCAGCTAGAAATTGTTTAATGAGCCATTAGGAACATGGGATTTGACACATCAGGGAAGCTGATTTATTCATCTAGTTTAGTACTCTGACTACACCTGAGGTGGAGAAAGATGAAAAGAATGCCCAAGGCATTCTGCTGCAGCCAGGGCTGTGAACATGCTACCCAGGGAAAATCCCATCTGTCCCATGAAAGAAAAAAATGGAAAAAAGTAAAGAAAAATGAAGGAAAAATAATAAAGATTTTTCTACAGAGTCGAAATCTTTGAAATTAAATAAATATCTTCTAAGGTGAGAAATGCTGCCTTGGGTTCCTGAACAATGCTATTTCTTATCAAGAGAGCTGCTGAGCTGCAAACACCCAAGCTTTTGGATCAAAACTGCATTTCTCAGTTGTGTTTCTACATTTCTGACCTAAGCACCTTTTGAGGAGCAGGAGGAAATTGTTTCCCCATTCCCATAAGCAATCTGCACATGATCCAGACATATAATTTAATTACTTTTATAATCTTAGCCTGCATAAGTGCCAATATTATAAAATTCTAAAATGGTCATTAAACCAGCCAGCCAGCACTTTTGATTTGACAACTCCCTATATTCACAAATAGGTTTGACAAAGTTCCCGAACAGCACATAATTTCAGCAAAATTGTGGCATGACCAGTTCATGTTGAAACTACTTATGTTCAATTACACCATAAAATAGAGCATCTGGACAGGCTTCAGTGTGTTGTCCTCAGCCTCAACTGACAGACCTCTAACTTCTCTCACTTAGGAGAGACCACCCTGAGATTTTTGATGTTGCTTACATAAATATTGTCATCCTTTTAACATCTTCTGATCTTTTGTAAAAAAAAAATGACAGCCCTTCAAACGTCATAAGATCCAAGTTATCTTTAAATTCAACTTCAAAAGTCAGATAATGTAAATGCATACACCTTCATGGCTTGTATCTCTTAGTCTGATCATATCAGAAAGTCTTAAGACTTCGTTGGCTTCAGAATTTGTGAGGAATATGTCTCTGAATTTAATTTGCACTCAGCCCTTAAATGAGAACTCCCTGCTGCTGTCTTCCCCAGCCCCATCCCCTCGGCTCTCACATTGCTTCATTTTTTGTCTGTTAATATTGGAGAAAAAGACAAAGTAGGGGAAAAGCAGAGACAGGCAAGCACAATAAAATTAAAGCCTCAAGACCTGTGTGTGGGCAGCGCAATTTACCCAAACACAACAAACAAACCACCTGCTGGATCCATAGGGGGAAACACTGATGGGCAGAGGGGGTGCTGAACTGGCAAACTGAGATCAGCTCCCTGAAGAAGTTCCTTGTCTAGAAAGAAGGGAACCGTAGACTGTGTCACTTGCTAAGGTTTTCTCTCATGGCCTGGCCAGTTCAGGCTTGGGGATGCTGGGGAAAACATGTGAGCCAACTTTAATTTGCCTCTTGTGAATTTAGATTTGACATAAAGCATGGAATGGTAGAGAACTCCAGCCCTGATATTTCAACTGAAGAAAAACAAATTCTGCCACTTCTCTGAGCTCAACTGCTGAACTTCCATAGGGAAGAACTGTCAAACATGAAGTTTCCCCCATCTATTGACCTTGGGCTATAAAGGACAATATTTCTTGCACCAGCTGCTGCACTGTGAATATTCAAGCCAGTTTTGAAAAGCCAGTTGCAGAATGTTTCAGTGAAGCTGAAAAGCACAGCGTCTGTTAAGAGCACATCAGTAATGCAGCATAAATTAAGGTCTTTCCAATGAACTGAACAGTGAGAGGATCATGATTACAAGGTGAGATAGCACTAATTGTCTTTTCCAGAAGATATTTTACATTATCTTATGTTTTACATGGAAACACTTGTAAGCCTGAATTTTTGTGTGTGAATTTTTGAGTCCTGCTAGAGATCAGAAGGACAAGTCTGAAGAGAGAATGTCACTTCAGCTACTCCTTGAAATTCCTCAGGGGTCAACAAACAGTGCTGTTTAACATCTCTGTCAGCAACGTGGACAGAGGGACTGAGCATATCCTCAGCAAGTTTGCTGACAAGCTATGTGGAATGGTCGACACGCTGGAAGGAAGGGCTGTCATCCAGAGGGACCTTGGCAGACTTCAGAGGTGGACTCGTGCCAATCTTATGGAGTACAAGGCAAATTGCAAGGTCCTGCACTTGGGTCACAAATACAGACTGAGCAGAGGATGGACTGAAAGCAGGCCTGAAGAGAAGGACTTGGGGGATGTTGCTTGATGAAGAGCACATGACTTGGCAACATGTGCTGACAACCCAGAAAGCCAACCACATCCTGGGCTGCATCAGAAGCCGTGTGACTTAGCAGTCTGAGGAAGGAGATTCTTCCCTCTACTCCACTATTCTGAGACCTCACATGGAGTCCTACATCCAGCTCTGGGCCCTCAAGATGAGAAGGATGCAGACAGGTTGAGGCAAGTCCAGAGGAGGTACACAAAGATGTATACAAAGGTGATCTGAGGGCTGGAACACCCTCATGGAGACAGGCTGAGAGAGCTGGGGTTGTTCAGCCTGGAGAAGAGAAGGCTCCAGGGAGACCTTTGAGCACCTTCCAGCACATAAAGTGAGAGAGAGCCAGAGAGAGACTTTTTACAACTGTGTGTAATGATAGGACAAGGGGTAACAACTTCAAACTGAGAGAGAGTTCAACACCAGGCTGGATGGGGCTTTAAGCAACCTCATCTAGTGGAAGGTGCTCCTGCCCACAGCAGGGGAGCTGGAACAAGATGATCTTTAAGGGTCCTTCCATCCCAAACCATTCTATTAGTCTTTGATTCAAACTTCCTACAGAGTGGCCCAAGGACTTAACCTCACCTGGAGCCTCCAGGGTGGGCTCCCCTGTATGCTCAGTGTCCTCTTGTCTTTTGGCCCCTGCTAAATGGGGAGAGTGGAAAAAAAATCAAATAGAATCATTATTAAAAGAGTAAAAGATGAGAATATCGATCATATACATGAGTCCTGATCAGAAGAGTTTCCTGGCTCAAAAAAAAAAGGGGGTTGTTGGCTGGGGAAGTATTGAGTCAGGGCATGCCTCCTCCTTACTGCTGCTACAGTGAGGGCAAAGAAGCTCCTGTGGAAGGCAGTTTCAGCCTCAGGTGAGTGCTCTTGGTAATCCTTTGGACAGATTACAAAAGGCAGAAAGTATAGCAGAAAGCTGGTAGCTACTGAATTTGGGATGGGGGGGGGCTTTTTTTCTGTGTTTTTGTAAATTTCAAAAGGGTAATCAACACATGATTTATAAAAGTATTGGACTGAACTCTGCTTATGCTTACTCTATGCAACTTCAATGACCTATATGGATTGACACTAGTAACCACAAATAGAATTTAAACATGTATTTTACTTTCTCTTTGCACATCAGTGAAAGAAATTATTCCTTACAGTAGAAGAGCACAAAAGGCTGTCTTCCCTGTCTATTCATTTGTTTTGACATCTTTTGAAATCTTCTCCCAATATAATTTTATTGACTACATGTATTAACTAATATTTGCTACAGATGAACAAGAGAGAATCTGACATCAAATCCATAGCAGTCAGCTGCACAGGCCATGAGATGAGATTCCTGACATATCCGTTGACTGGACTGAATATGTCAGCTGTGAAAAATGGTTGCTACCATTTGCAAATACAGATGAATGGTCTCCACTTTTAGAATTATATCCTGCAGCCACAAGTATATTTTGAAAAGGCAGAACTGAGATAAAGCTAGAGTAAATTATCAAGCAATCAAACTATATTCCAGGGGCCAAACATTTTACAAAGGAACTTTCCTGGTTTGAAATATTTAGTAAAAATTTAATCTTCTTATATACATACCTACACAAAAAAAACCCCAAAAAAAACAACAAAGCACCTCATAAAAGAAACAAATCCCCTTAAATAAAATACTATGACAAAATTAAAGACTCGACACTTTTAACTATAATCTTAAAATATGAGATGCTTTAGGATACATATATAAACAAGCCAGATATTTTTGCCATTCCAAAAAAATCATTCTTCATCTCAGCTTGGAAGAGTACCTGCCCACCTGAAAGTTTCCTAAAGTCTTTCAACAGACCTCAGCTTCTAAACTTGATCCTTTAATCATCACGTCAGAAGTTCTGACCTCAAGAATTTCTGCCATCTAAATGCAGAACTGACACTTTTCTTTCTACCTTTGAGCCTCTTCTAAAACAGAGGGCCTTTTTGTTTCTGTTCTAACACCGCAGTTATTCTCATTTTCAGCTTCACTTCCAAATACTTTCTTGCTTTTAACATTTCCCAATGTTTTTTAAATTTAGTTCCTATGAAAGTCCTTCTAGCTTCTCAGCCAGAATCACTCTTTGCTCATCCACCTAAAGTTTCACAGAAAGTTGTTTCTTTCAATTCATCTATCTCAATACAAGAAAAAAAGAGATTTCCCCCTTCCTAGAAACACCTGAACTTTGTCTACAATCATCTTGTATTACATCAGAGACTGGACCTGAATCTTATTCTCCTGTAAAGTCTCAGATAACCCAGAATAAAAGCCAACTACATGCTTCTCAACGCAAAGGGCAAGGCTTCAGATTGCAACATTTGATTCCAATGTCCTGAAATAGTTTTAGTGGAGATAAATGCCTAATCCAACCAAAATACCATTATGACTACTCACCAAATGTCTGATTTTGTATTATATCCCTGGTGCTTCAGTACTTCTGGACTCATGTAGTATGGTGTCCCAGTAAAAGTAGTTGCAAGATCACATGAACCCATCAAAAGACAAGAAACACCAAAGTCTCCTAAAAATATCAGTAGAAACAATAATCTATTAATAGAAATATATCTATTAATATAAGTCTATTAATATAAATATATATATCTATTCATATAAACTTTTTATTGTCAGACATGATAAAGTGACTGTACATCCAGAAAATTCTGCTAGTATTTTAAAAAATGGGAAAGTCTATTTTCTGTAATTCTTCAAAATAAAAACACCACAAAAGCATAATATCACAGAACAATGTGGGTTTGAAGAGGCTTCACAAGGTCATCTGATTCAAACCCCTGGCTCAAAGTTAAATGGGGCTGCTCAGATCCAGGTCCAGCCAAGCTTGAAGCATCCTCAAGGCTAGAGATTTCACTGCCTCTCCTCCATCTGTCAAACAAATGACTACAAATCAAAATGTTATTTCAGACATGATTTTCTTTAAATCTCCTTATTGACAAAATGTCTGCCAGACTGTTCTATCACATGAAAATATATCTTTAAAAAGTATGGAAATCTCACCAATTTTAAGAAGACTATCTTTCAAAAATATATTCTTGGCTTTCAAATCCCTGTGAAGTATCCGTCTGGAATAGAAAAGGAAATTCAGCCTCATCCAACTGGAAGCATTCAGAGTCATGTATTAAGTATTTGAGGTATTTCACTTCAGCCCTTTTCAGAAAGGCCAGCCCACCACTGCTACGATCTAATTCTGCAGTGACAATCCATGGACAATGGCATTAAGGAGCTTCACAGAGATGCATTCATAGGCACCCACATGCAGGGTGAAAGCCTAAGCAGGATAATAAAAATATACCTGGGGATCCCAGCTTAAGAATACAGATACAGACATAGTGTGAGCTGCAGAGGAAGGGAGAAAGGCAAGTCTTCCTATCTGACTAGTCTTAAAAGCATTACATCTTATTTTCTGCCAGGAGAATGAGATGCCTCACAAGAGAATAACGGATGAGAGAAACAGCAAAAAGAGCTTCTTTCTCAAAGCTAAGGGAAGACTCCTACAGAGCAAAAGTATTACTTCAAAGACAAATATGTATATAGCCTAAGCTAGCAGTTCAATTTTTTACAGTAGCAGGGTGGAAGATGAAAGAACTTTATAAAGACAAAAATGAAAAGGAAAAGAACAATTAGGTTTTACAGACTTATTTTTCCATCAGTTTGAAAAAAACCCCATTATAAGCTACACACCATGTAAGGATATACAGAACCTTCTTAATTTCTGTAAGTCTTACATGTGTGACAGTAATTCTGCAGCTCCTTAGGAAAACAAAGTATCTCTGCGGTATACAAAAGATATTCTCAATTAATTCTTGTTAATAATGCTTCCAAAAGCCTTGCTGCCTATAACCTCACCTAAACTAGAATTCATCCACTTTTGAAATTATTACTAACACACAGGATTAGTCATCAGCTCTGCTCAGGAGGAGGTTAGAATAGCGTTTGTTACATACTGGCTACAGAAACTGTAGTCATTCAGCCATTTAGACAATGAAAGAATGTAAAGTAAAAGAAAGTAAAGAAAAGAAAGTAAAGAAACAAACTGATGCTTTTAGATTTTTGAGGGCAGAAAAAACAAATATAATACTTAATTTCAATTTTTTGAGCAATCCTCAGGTATTATCTCAAATTTGAATTACGAAAGTCCTAGACATTGACACAATGAAATTATTTCCAAAATAGTTTCTAGATTAAGATTAGTAAATATGCATTCTACAGCACAATTTAAATACCCAATTTTGTCCACAACTCATTTGAAAATATTTTTTGCAAGAAGAGAAAAAATATGCAATTCAATATACTCAGTTCACAAATGGAAAAAAATCCATGAAAAATAATACTAGAATTTATTGTTGTACGTAGATAGACTGGGCATGAAAAAGAAACATTTCTATTTTTATGGGTTAAGGAAAAGAGTCTTTATGTTTCTTAAAGCAATCTTTTTTCTCTTCTTTTTCTTCCTTTTTTTTTTTTTTTTTTTTGGTCCTTAAAGTAATGCCTTTACTTTTGTTAGAAAAAGGTTTGCACATTGGGAAAAATGAAAGTTTTATTCAATATGCCTCCACCCATGTTTATAAAAGATTGTTTATAAATAATTTGTTCTCTATTTGACAACTTCTGTGAGCAATACACATACACTCATACAATACAGCAGTAAAGAAATTAAACTAAGGTGATATTTTTTATTCTTTCATAAGTGTATATATATGTCTGTATATATATACACATACACACTTTTACAGAAATCTTGCTGTGTTAATTGAGATTCATAAGGACTTACCATTCATCACACAGATCCTTTGAAAGAACCTGCTTTCACTGAGTTAAATTATTCTTTCACATTGTTGCTGAGAAATGGTGGATTTCAACCTTCTTTTAATAGTACTCCTTTGTAGAAATATAACCACAGAATTTTTGAACCTGAAACTTTTCTGAATATCTATTATTTTAGTAAAGGTATATTGAAGTAAAAGAATGATACAGAAAGCCTTCAGTAGCATATATATTTAAAAAGAAGATAAAAAAAAGATGTTTGGGTCACATTAGTTTGAATTACAATGTAATGCTACTGCAGTCTTGCAACATATTGATGAAAATGTTACGTATTTTATTTGTATTGCCAATAATTATAAGATGTTTTCATATATTAATATGACAAAGAAATATTTGGGGTGATTTTTTTCAGCTTTCCATGATGATATGTCTCACTGTAATGCAACTTACTCTACTATGATATGTTTGAAGAAAAACAAGGTACCAGCTGAAATCTTGCCTGAAAATAATTTTTTAATACTACTAAGAAACTAATATCAAGCTTGCACTGTAAATCCAGTTAAAGAAAGAGAGCAACTTTTTTTATTGTAGGAAAAGATAGATCTATGAAGGCAACATTAATTAACTGGGCTCCAGCAAAACTTTACTTGACGGACAATGAAGCAGTAATTGAGTAGTTATTTTGGGTAGAAATTAACACTTGAGGACAGTTTCAAATCTGGGCTGTAAATATACACATATCTGTGTTCTGTAGAGTATCTGCTTGCTGGCTCCTAGACACAAAAGAACAGGACAAGCCCTGAGCCATGGGCAGCCTCCTTAAATGAAGCTTTGCCTGCAACAGAATGAGCTGCAAGTGAAGCTGAGGGAAGCTGAAGTATAGCACTGCTGTGAAATCATGTGCAATTAATTTCTCTTCCTTCTATCTGAAGAACTCTGCAGAAGAGTGAGAGGTTCTGTGTAAGTCTGAACCCTGTGTTATCTGCTGTTTGCATAAAGAGTAACCTTATAAAAATCTGTGTTCATAAATTCTTTATAAAGATTAGTAAAATGATGGGTAATGTAACGGTCAGCCTTATTCAAATGGAGGTTAAATTAATCAATGGCCTCATTACCTGATTGCTGTGGGATTAATTTTGTGCACTGACATGCAATGGACTATGTGTACTAGGAGAGAATACAGGATGGTTTCATGCTAAAGGTCTCCATCAAGATAAGACCACTGAACTGTTTGATATAAAGAAAGGGAGAAGTAAAAGAGAGACAAAGACAGATAAGGATTGAATCTGTTTATTTCTACAAAACTTTGTTTTCAAGTTTCAATTTTTTTTTTTTAAATAAGATTGTTTCCAGCATAAGAGTTTTCAAAAAGTGTGGAAGTTCAACTAAAGTTGTGCAAGAAGGACAAGTGAATAGTCTATGTTTAAAACCATAAATAGTATTTTTTGCTGCTCTGGAAAATAAAAAAACTCCCATCCACAGCAGCTGAATTTTCTTAGGAATGGCATGGGGAAGACCAACCCACAGGCTGTAAACACTTCAAGCTTCTAATTCTAGGGAAAAGCTTTCTTTGCATTAGCACATAATTCAAACATATTACAGCTTTTTTTCAATGTAAGTAGAGAAGAAATAATGCATGACTCCTTTATACAGAAACAGAGGGCTGTTATTATGTTTTAGTATTTCAAATTTCTGTAGGTAGTTTTAAATTCTTTTAAGCCTAACCTTTTCAATTTAAGCTCTCGTTTGACTCTATACTAATGAGAAAAAGGTTATATTTCATAATGCACATACAGCCAAATAACACAAAACACAAATAAATATATATAAATTAAAACTGTCAAGTTATTTGTAAGTGTCTGGAGAGGTACTATTGGCTATGATTGATAAGGAGAAAATAAAATCCTGTTTGGAAAACCAAATTGCTTTAATTTGAGAATGAAATTACTTCCCAGGAAACCAAATTTTATAAACATATTTACCAAATAAAATTAATTTTAGCATCCTATTTGATTTTAAAGATTTGTTTGAGAACATGTAGAAGATAAGTAAAATAGATGAGATAAAAGAAGCATAAGAAAATAGAGAAAATGAAAGACAAAAAGAATAATTCACAGAATAAAATAATGTAGTTCAGTTGGAAGGGGCCTCCAGTGACCATCAGCCCAAATGCAACATTTATATTATAATGCTGCATTATTCTGCATAATGCATCTTCTAAACACGTATGTTAATGAAAGGATTTCACCAAAAGGGGACATTCCAGGGCACAAAAACTTTTAATGGTAAGTTGTTAATTCAAGTTCAAGAGAGTAAAAAAACCCAAATCACACTAATAGTTTAGTTAAACTGTCAAGGTTTTTATTTCCACTTCCCTCTGTCCTTTTGGCCTGAGGTGAATGCTGAAGAGCACAGCATCCTAAGAGTGTCCTCTTTGTGTCCTCCTATCACTGGCAGGGCAGCATTTCATGCACAAGCCTTAGATAAATTGGCATTTAGGAACAAAAACGCTCTTGCATCTTGGGCAGCAATTCACTCTGCCCTTTTCCCTCTACAGTCTGACACTGGCAAAAACTCATTAGGCATCCATCAGTTTAGGTCAAACACATCCCACGCACTTAGCTTCAGCTCAACTCAGGAACGGTTGCTCTTGACGACAGGTGACCTCTCTACCCACTGCTCGGTTGCACCTAAAATTTAGGCAAGCAAAATTTTCACAAGCCCTGCAAAGGATGATGCAGAAAGGGACCAGACAGGAATTGTACATGCCCAACACACTGGCAATAAGAGAAATCTTTCCATCACTGCACTCAGCCTGACTAAATCACGCTGCAGGCAAGAACTGTGCTCATGGAGATGACCGTTGGTATTCATCTATATACACTACCCTAACATGCCCTAACCATGTTTGATCTCCTCATATCTGGATGACCTGCAGTAATTTATTAAGTTAATCTTTGATGTGCTGTTAGAAGTGACATGTCTTTTCAAAGAGTGCATGTATGTAACTCCACTGATTTTACTGGGAGTCCATCAAGCATATTAGATGCTTCACATTAAATATGTGCAGGACATGCTTCTTGACTCCCCTTTAAACACATGATTTTGTTTTAACCTCTTAATCCATTTTCTTATAACAATATTGAAATATTTCTACTGTGCTCCATTTTATATTTGGCTCTGAAAAAAAGTGTGTCTAATACTGGAAGACAATTATCATTGTCCTGCTAAAAGATGTAATGCACAATGTTCCAGAGGGGTAGATAATTAATTACACTTGAGGGTATACAACATAAACTAACTACAATAGTTTGGTGAACAGAACTTTCATTTCTGTTTGAATACCTCCAACTAGTCAGTAAGTCCATTCACTCTCCTCCCAAGCTGAATGCTCTCATATCAAATGACTGTACCTTTCATGCATGTAGTTGACTCCGAGTAACAACTGTATAAACCAGTCTATTACTTGAGTTTGAGAGAACATCTTCCCAGAATCTTTGTACTCTTGAATTTTAAAGTCTAGATCTCCACCCTGAAAAATATCACAACATATTTGTACATTTAAAGTAAGTTTTCAAAATGCTATCTCCTTCATCATAGTACAGGACCCCATTTCCTTAGGCCTTCAGACATCCTATCGTGTAGGTCTGTAAAATCAACATATGCACATGAATTCTGAACTCCCAGCACCAACCACAAACACAAGTGAGGATCAAAATGGTATCAACCAGTCTGGCTTTGTTGTTTTCTCTTAGTGTTACACAAGACCATCAAAGTTTCCAACTGTTCTTTCTTCATGTCCAACTTAAGCATCTGAGCTGGTCACCCCAAACCTTTTTGTCAACACAAAGGAACATGCACCTGTTTAGTGCAACTGTCCCTCTCATCTAATTGTCTACCTTTGGAAGGGATGGATCATGTTGTAAAGAGAGTTTCTCTGCCAAGATTTACGATGAGGGCCTACACTGACTGGCTATGATATAGACACTTAGTAAGTAAAATTATCAATCTGCCCCAATCAGTCTGGAAAAGTTAATAAATTTGAGAAAAGCATTTCCACTCCAGTCAAACATTGCATATTCAAGCGACATTCATTTATTATGTTATAATAATGATGACAGCATCAAAGGAATCATGTTGTTCTCTTAAGAATTAAAATATTGTCTCTTTAATTATGATACTTCACCCTCTTTCAGACTTTGGCCAGAACATTTAAAGCCTCAAGAATACACAGCACATGTTATTCAAAGCCTCAAGAATATGTAGTGTGTGTTCTTGTAATACTTCTTTAAAACAACAATTGATTTTGAAGTAGTTCTAGGAATGGAACAATAGGACGTGCAGCAGGGAGTGCCAATAGACCAGAAAATATATCCAGAAGAAGACTACTTGAAAACTGTTGTACCAGTTGTACAACAACACAATAAAAGAGGATTTTGAGACTTCCGGGAAACCCACTCTTTTTCCTCAAAAATATACTGATGGTTTTCAGCTGATTGTTTATCCAGTTTATAAAATACATTAATTTTGTCTACAAGAATGCACACACATTAATGTTAAGCAAAGTGTTGAGGCACCTAACCCCAGAGCAAAGGGACTGTGAGTTTGATTACATTCTAGTGACTAATTACCTCACATCAGGACAGCTTATTAGCCATAAATCATTACTATTACATTATACATTCTACATAAAATCAGAAGTTTTCTGTGCCATATACAAGAAACTTTTGCCTGTACAACTGTACCAGTACCATCATTTCCCATGATCATCCCTTTATTCCTCTGCACTGCTGACTCTCACCATTTTATGGTGTCTTCAGCATTTCTTGTTTTTCTATTCTCAACACCACAGTGCTTCACAGTGCTGCTACAAAATAAGCAGATTCTGTCCTTTGCAGATCCATATATTCATGTGTTTCTGATATGAGTTTACAGTAATTTCTATGGCCTTTCTGGTTCTAAGTTACAACATTCAAAAGCGTGTGTTAAAACAAAGCAAATCTGTTTTGTCATCTATCAAAATGTGTTCCCTGACAATGTCCTGCATTTTTTTAATTGAAATGTCTGAATCATCTCATACACTAGGGAAGGTAATATGCGTTCAGCTCTCCATCTGCCACCCTACTGCAGCCCAGAGACAAGCTCTTCTGGGAACTTGGAACTCTCAGCAGCTGCTTCCCCTTTGCAACTCCAAATGTTCAGCAGCTTCCCCCAGTTGCTTGCAGTAGAGAAGAGAAAGGAAAGAAAAATTGTTGCTGGGTACTCCATTGCATGGCACCAGATGGGCTGTGACCGAGTCTACTCAGGCACCTTGAAAACAGTGAGTCATTATTATAAAAGAAACAGTTCCAGTCAGATGCCCCAGATCATCCAGAGCCCAGGACTGAGAAGGTGCTCAAACATGTGTCAGCTGGCTGCTGGTCTCAGGGGACTCTGTACTATCCAGGTGAGGAGAGATGAAGTGCAAAATGGTCCAATCACTGTTTCTCCCTGTCCCAATATGTCCCCTCTCACAATAACACATTGCCATAAAAAACGCAAAGAAAAATAAAGGCAGCACCTACAGAGTTATGGCAGTTGAATACTGTGAAGCTGCGGGACAATTCCTGCAAAAGGCCTAAGGAGAACAAAAGTAGTTGAATAATGCACTACCTGTGCCCTCACATAACTGCATAACTTTTTACCTTCAAGCAGGGAAGAGTGGTCTCAATGTCCTACAATTAATTTACCCTTGATTTTGGTCTAAAAAAAGGAAAACAAAAACACACCATAAAAGATTTGCTGAAATACTGCTACTGTGAAACTCTGAAAAAATTTGTTAACCCAATTTCGCATTTTGGAAGGTCAGTCTAATGAAGTTCATAAGAATTCAACAATTTAACAAATTAAGTACATATGGAGTTTCCAAGCTGCAGTTCCTATTTAAATATCAGAGTAACAAACACATCAGTAAATTATTTAAAACAGCTATTTAAATATCAGAGTAACAAACACACCAGTAAATTATTTAAAACAGCTTAGCATCTAGAGCTGATACCGTGAACAGGCATTGACTGCTTTAGTTATTACTTTTTGCTCAGATTTCCTTAGCATATGTGTACTCACATCACAGCTGAGACCACAGTCAAGAGACATAAATAATTGTCTGGGGGAAAGTACAACAAGTTCTGCCTTATTATACATTAAAATAATGCAATTTTTAAAGTAACTGCTTTGTAAAAACTGTATTTTATTGAAGTCAAATTTGAAAATGAAATCCAAGGTTCATTAAGGCATTTTTGTTTGAAATCAGTCTTAGCTGATAATGTTCATACTACCCATAAGATTTTGATTTGTGGAAAGTGTCTAAGAAGCTCAACATGTAAGATCAAAACAGAACAAATACACTTTTCTATAATTTTGATTAAATTCAGTTGTAATAAAGGATGTCAAGCTGAGCCATGGAGACCAATGTTCTCTGTTTTTCTTTCACAGGGCAAGGTATAGCATGGGGCAGCTGCTCTGGAGGCTCACTCTATGCTACTCACGCCAGAATGAACAAAGCACTGTGGCTAATGAGTAAGTCACAGTACTTTGGAGAAAACAGAATAGAGCTCAGGGGGGGTAGTTCTGTTTCCATGCCAACTTAATGTGTGCTCTTTGTTTTCAGTCTGCCCAATAGTAGCAATTACTGCCAATCTGGTAATTATTCTATGCATGAGAAACTGAACATACTAGACTTCCAAGCAAGGATCAGGTAGCACTACATTTTTCTCATTCTCAATTCATCCATCGTTTAAACAGGCATCTTTTAGGTCAAAACACCCAAATCCCACCACATACAAAGGCAAGTTATAGGTAAGTAAACACAAAAGTATACATTCTGAAAATACTCTGACCAAAATAGAAAAGAAACTTTAGAGCACTGTGTGCAATTTTGCTTTGTACTTTTCCTTGTCTGAACATTCAATGAAATATATTGTAAAGACTTAAATGCGACGATACCACAGAATGTATTTTGGGAACAAGTCAGAAGCACATCCTGGATCAAGTATCATCCTAACTGTGTACCAAAACATTTTCATGCAGGGTAGTTTATACTGTCTGCATAAAAAACCCCAAAGCTCCAAGGAGTGATGCTTATGATTACTCTGCTATCATGCTCTTTCTTATTCATCTATTAAAAAAAAAAAAAAAAAAAGAGGAATGAAAAGCAGTGGATAGATAAAACACACTATAGGGCAGCTGAAATAGGCTCCTTTATTCCTACATGTTTAACTGATCTGGTATTGGGCCACTTTGTACTGCTAGTAGAGAGAAAATTATGAGTGCATGGGAATAGCTGGAGAGTTAGAATAATCCTTCAGTCCTGAGCTCTGGATTTCCTCCAAGAGTTGACAATATTCTCAAACCTCAGCTGCCAGACATTCAGGAAATGGCACAAAAAGCTTCTGCATGGGTGTTAAAATAGTATGTGAACAAATACTCAGATTGTATCACAGAACTGAACATTTCAGATTTAATTTTTAAATATCACAGCAATAAATATACATTTAATTGGCATCAAAGAAAGCTTCCAAGGAAAAAATAAATGACAGGAATAGTACTTGTTTAAATATTCCCATGAAAGGTAAATTCTTGAAGACATGTGATTAGTTAAGTCAAATCTGATTTGTGTACAGGTAACCCAGTAGTCTAATTTCATTATCTTCCAAAGCATTTCAGTGTGCCCAGCAGAGCACAACTGAAAAGTCTGCTTCACAGTTTCATAAAAAGATCACTTTATGTATGACAGATTTTTTTTTGAAAGAGCACATCTATATTTAATAGAAACTAGGCACTTCTTTTATATAAACTACTAAAAAACTGGCTTAAATATGCTTAAATTCTTATTTGAAAGCTATAAGACACATTCCAGCAATATGTTCTTAAACCAAATGCTGGAGTCAAAAAATTAATGGTAACTATACTGTAGAACATCCTGCTTTAGTATTTGTTGTATCCACTACACTCTGGTCTTTGACTCACACAGTTTTTCATTTTGTAAAGCCAATGTTGCTGCCAAACTCATCATCCATGTGATCAGGCTTAAGCTTCTTGTAATCATCTCCAAATCACAAGTGAGTTTTCTCCTCCCCATTTATATCAGATTTTATATCATACCCCCACACCCATAATCTCACCCCCTCTCACCTATCAGTAGCACATCAGACAAGTGGTATAACCTTTCTGAGTTCTCCCACAGATCTGGCAGTGTGTCTGCATTTAAACCTTTCTTGTAGCACTTACACTTGCACTTAAAATTACCTATTTCTTTTTCTGTGGTTTATTTGTTTGAGCCTCACATGAGCAGGTAAAAATCCTTATCTGAAAGGAGCACACCTAACAAGTAGCAGGTGATGCCACAAGCAGCAAATAAAGGCTAAAATTCAAACTAAAACATTTTATAAAATGGCTTCTTAGAAGACCCTATTTTAACATACGCATTTTTTCAAATTTCTTCAGTCTCACCTCACAATACTCAGTGATAATGCAGAAACTATCTCGCTCCACAAAGCTTGCATAAAATTTGACAATGGATGGATGGTCTAATTTGGAGAGTAGTTGTGCTTCCAGATTTGCTTCAACTGTTTCATTAGGCTTTAGGTTTCCAACAGAGATTTCCTTTAGGACCTTTCTAGAGAAAAAAAAAAAAAAAGAAATCTTTATATTAATAAAACCAGAAAAATATAAAGATATGTAACATTCAAAATCTCATCAAAATATCCTTAAATGCAAAATAGTAACATTGACCAACTATTGGCAACATGAAATGATGAAGCAAATATGGGTAAATAATGAGAATGCATTAAAATCATACAAATATGCTAGTCACCATATAGATTAAGCAATATATTAAAAACATTGTTTTGAAATATTTCTCCCACTAATTACCTTTACTGCACTGTTTTCTTTAGAACATGTTTTCTGTGCTGTGGATTACTGCATAATAACAAATATAAACAAAAAATCAAATCTAAGTGATTTCAAACCCACTCAGAGCATATGGTCAAGAATCATATAAGCAATAAGGAGTAGCAAGAAACTGCATTTGCAGCTTCTGCCCAAGTCTCTCCATGGTGAATTTCCCCAAACCTTTGAATACAGATAAGGCAAGTTTCAGACTGGAGGGAAGCTTCCACAGTGCTTTTAGTAATTTCCCCATTCAATAGAGCCTGGTTGTAAAGTTACAGTAGTTAAACATGACAGTGATAAAACTACAACAATTCACCTTATCTAAGGGGGGAAAAAAAAGCTGTGTTTCCTTATGAGAAAAATTTTTCTTAAGTCTGAACAATCAGTTTCTGACTAGCAATGTTTGAATTTTCATATAAATTTGCCCAATCCCCATCAGGAATTGTGATGAAAAAAAAACATGCTCTTTGATCTGTTTCCATCTCTGCAGACAAGCTACAGAACACAGACAGGCAATACTACTGTAATCTCTTCATCTTCAGTTGACGTGGGTCATTACCCCTTCCTTCATAAAAATCATGTCACAGAACTGACAAACAGGATGAGTCCTTGTTAAAGACCACTTAATACAACTTTCTTGCATATCCAAGACAGTAATAAAAGCCTGATGTGTTGATGTGTACAGATAGCTTATCATCTTAGTCACTCAGTGATCTTAATGCTGTCATCAGCTGTCAGACAAGATGACAGGTGTTTTTCTTATTTAAATTAATTCCCAGAAGAAGAAATCACGAAAATATACTTCTTGCAAATAAGATATTGGTTTTCTGCAACACAATTCTAATTCATATGCACAGCTGGAAGGCATTTGCTTCTAGAAAGAAAACTTTTGCGTATCTGCATGCCTCTGGTATATGTGTGTGCTGTGTCTATATGTAGATAAGGTTTGATTTTACTGCATTAAACATGAAGAACCTGACTAGACTTCATACTTTCTGCAAAGCTTTTGATAATATTTCAGTAAATACACTTTAAAAATTAAGATATGTACAAAAAAACCCCCTGTGTTAATTAAGTATTGACAGAGAAGTTATGTCAGACTCCCAAAAGCTTCATGGAGAAAATGAAGAAGTCTCCAGGTCTGAAGTGGCTCTTCTTTATTAACTTTAGAAGAAAAACAAGGAAAATAAAAGTATGCAGCCAGAAATTCATCTATATAAATTAACTATACTTTTTAATACATAAAACACCTAAAGAGTGCTTAAATTCACCCTACCCCGTTTCAGCATTTACATAAGTAAATTCTACTGAAACAGGCAGCTAAAACAGGCACATTCTGTGCTTTGTACGGCTAGCTCCTAAGATAACTCAATTTTGGCACCCCTGGTGATGTCAAATAGGCTGACAGATCCACAAATAAAAGCTTAGTAATCATAAGAAAACAACAAACCTTCCTTAGCTAAGGCACCCTGACTGCATCTCCTCTCTACCAATGAAATCCAGCTCTATATTTTGAAGGAGACAACACATTTCTGTTTCCATGATCCAACCTGCATTTTAGGGTTGGCTAATAATAAAGAGTGAGCCATAACTGCTCATAATTCAGACATGATATTTGTAGATCATCCGCTGAAAATCTGCCTGAATTGTGTTACTTAACTATTTTTTGTAAACTGTTTGAAGTATTTTGAACAAACCATTTGAAGAGTGTTACATTCTGGATTTTAGGAATACTACACTCTCTTGTTCAGATTTTACCCAGATTCCATCTGGAGTATATAGAGCCACCTGAAAGTCAGTTTTTTTAAAAAAATCTGCCATGTATTTTCTGCCACTTAGGTTCAAGTATTAAGCAGGATTTAAAAGGTTTAAAGCTGTTTGCGTGAACTAAGAAATCTCAGATTTATCACATGAACAAAGAAAATAGAGATCTAGGTGGCATATATAGAAAACCAGGTAAAGCCACAAAAATGTGGATATCCTCCAAATACAATACCTAACTACTCCTTCTGATAGAATGCTAAATGAGATATACTAATTTAAATTTCAATACTGTTATAGATTTGCCTTAAAGTAGAATATGTCACATAAGCAGATCATAGAATTGTTTAGGTTGGAAATGACCTTTAAGATCATCAAGCCCAACTTCAAACCTCACACTGCCAAGTCCACCACTAGATCATGTATCTGAAGATAAGATAAAGTGTCAATGAACATGCAATCAGAAAACTTTATTACAGAAGTGCTAGCAGACATTTTAAATACAGAACAACAGCCCCTGGATTTTAACTGTGTGGAAAAAGCTTTACAATTCAATCAATAATGGAAACACACTTTAAACTTTATCTCGAACTGACTAAAACTGAAAGAGTCTTGCTGTGAAAGCACTCGTATCTGAAGAGTAAAAAAGTCCGATTGTCACCATGTCCATCCATTCTGGAGGAAGCTGGGTCTGGGACAGGTAACAACATCCATCCCTTCAGGGTGGGAAAATAACAAGAGATGAGCCCACTCCCACTTCCCAAAATACAGAAAGCAACATCTCATCCTCCACAGTGCCAACACCTCAACAGGCCCACACCCCTTCCCTGACAACACCTTCTGATTTTCATTAGCAAAACCTTGCTGGCTTGTGTTGCCACACTTTGAAAAACAGCCAAGCACCGGGTCTGAAAGCTCAGTAATGGGGAGCAAGTGGGGCTAAACAGAGCAAGAGAAAAACAAACATCAAGGTGGAACCCGCCAGGATTCAGTCACACAGTGGGAATCTCCTTTTGAGCTTTACTAGTAACTGACAATACACCACAGCAGTGTTCACCTCAGGCTATTTGCACTGATCTAAAATTGAATGTTTTACAACCCATCTGGTATTTGTTTACATAGGTGACATACTTTATTATTATATAATTTGGTTTATTGGACCAGATACAATTCTTAAAAGGCAGTGTTTCTCAAAATGCACTTTGTTTATTGAGTGAACTGCAATATGAATTATTGCCTAGGTAAATTTGCTTGCTGAGAAGGAAGCAAAAGAAATATAACTCTTTTAATGTCAAGAAAAAAGAGATCTGATAAAATAACAGAAAAATTGCGATCTAGGAATATATGATCAAAAGTTGAAGCTTTTAATTAAAAAGAAACTTCATTTTACACAGGCAGTTTTTCAGTTAACTGCAGTTAATTATAATTTTATTTAGGTTTTGAGTTGCCACTATGGAGAATTGTAGCATAACCCATAACTGTGTGCTGTATTTCTATCCATGCTGACCTTTGCAGGACTACCACCTCACCCTGGTAACTCCTCAGTACAAAGACCAGGTGCAATTCTGTAAAAACGTATCACCTTTTACTGGGTCTGTAACTGGATCTGAAATTGGTCACAAACAATAAAATTAAGGGAGTGCCTGTCTAATTAATGGTGCCTTCTATTCTATTTATCAAATGGCAAACAGAGAAGGTACAACTCTGCAAATGGAGAACAAAATGAAGAAGAGGTGATAAACTTCATGTAGAAAGTTTGTATAAAGCTTCCACACTATTAAAACTGTTAGGGAAATTTGGTAACAAAGGCTCCATGTGCCTACAGATAGGGCGAAGTCACCCACCATCACTACTTCTTTTCTATAGTTGACAGTTTAGCAACAAAAATTTAAATAGTAATTCTTTACATTTTATCCATCATATTTGGAGCACCAATGTCTGCATGGTCAGTAATTTAAAGACATGCACCTATCTGTTAGAGAAAGAGGTATCCACTTTCATCCACATCCATGAAGCCATGAAATATCATAAATCAGAATACACAATCAGTCCTACCTAGAAGAATTCTTGGTTTTAGCTAAGGAAAAAAAACACAGTAAATTATTAGCACTTGATTTCTATGGGAAAATCAATAGGATTACCACACTTCCAGTGAAAAGCAAACAAGTGCTGTCTGGTATTCCTCCTTACATATACATACTTACTCATTATCCAAAGCATTTCAGACCCAAGTATTACTATGGAACTTGTAAAATTGAATCTTGGCTTCCTATGCCCACTGTGGATTTATTAGTAAGCCATAACCCCTTTTCAATACCAAGTACCACTGCATAGCTTCTTAAATCAAATGTTGCACGTCTTTTGTCATTCCCCTGGACATTATTGACTTCTTTGTAATGCCAGAACAGTAATCAGCAACTCGTTTTTTCTGTTCTCCAAAACATCCTATTCACACTGTTCATGAACATTCACAGACACTGAGAACTAATCCCTGACTTAACCACTATGAATTCAATCTCTAAATGAGCACTGTAATATCTGCAGATGGATTAAATATAATTTCATTTTTTGAATAAGCACTTTAACTAATTTAACCTCGCTTTAATATCTTTGAATGGCAATGAGCTTTCTTAAATTTGCAAGTGAAATGGATGATTCACTTTCCATTTCCATCAGCAAGTCACAATTATAGCACTTACAAATATTTTTCAAGATGCCAAATTTTCAAATGTTCTGACATATGCACTAACACTAAACAAGCCAATTCATGATAAAAACAATTTATGCTTATTTGAAAATTAACAGTCCCTTACTATTCCCCCCAAAAATATAGAACATATTTTTTTTGGAAAGAGAATACTGCTGAAAGAAGTTAGTCTCAAGGAACACAGCTTATATAATTTTCTTCTGCACCAGCAAACTCTCATTTATACAAAGAGGCATAACTTAAACTATCTTTGGTCAACCATATGTGCCAATTTTGTAAAAAATCAGTAATTATAAAGCAAAGCAGAGGAATTGTGTTATCTTCCACAGAACTGAACAATTGATTAAATGAAATTATTTATTTAGATATAAAAATGCATTTATTAGGAATAATTCTTTGGCATACTTTGGGTAGTCATCTACATTGATTAAAAGTGACAGAATAAAAGTAGACATTAATTAATAAAGGATGATTTTTTTTCTCTAAAGCCATATTTTTGAAATTAGAACTTTTTCCTAGAGAGAAATGGAAAAATAAAATGTAAATACATTTATAGTCCATTCGTATGTTTCAGCTCTAAATCAAATACTAATAGACTGTGACTGAATAGAAGAATTTTGTGTCTTAACAGAAAAATTACTAAAAATGGTGATGAGATACTGACTAATACCTGTGAATGTACTTATATTTAGCAATATTTTATGGTTACATGTTGCATTATCCCCCTCTACTGTTCATCCAACCTTTTTCCTACAGCCCCGTCTTGCTTAAGAATGCAATTAAGCACCTTGCTGTCCCTAACCTAAATGGGATTTTTGAGAAATACAACAGGGACTAAATAATTGGTTTATTCTCTGTATCTTTGAAGACTTTCATCACACAACAAATCTCCTAAACCAGCATTGTGATTTCATTACACAGACAATATACTTTACAATAATTGTTCTGTGCCAATTAACATTCACTTTCAAACAAGAGGAAACACCATTACAGAACTCAAGACTGAATGTAGCATTTTGTCTTCAAGCTTTTTAATATGATTAAACATTTCACCATTGCCATGTTATAACACTTTAACTAGTAGCCTTGGGCTAGAGCATCTGCCATAAAAGAATTTTCCTTCTGTAGGAATTAGTTTGAATTTTTAAATTAGTTGCAATTAGAAATTTTGAAGAAAGACCTTCATATCATGATCTATATTCATCAGTTCACAGAAAACAGACTATTTTGAATAATAAGGGTTGTAAAGGGAAACAACATACTAAAAATTGCTGTAAGAATGCATTCCATAAAAACTCAACTAAAACACTTAGTGCAAAATGTAATTGGTTCTCTTCTGAATTTAAATATATTTGTAAGCAGAATTATTTTCCTTTCACTGTTGCAAGGATATTTATGTCAACAGTATTGTCCTTCCAGTGGAACTAATTCCCAAAAGTAATTTAAAGAGTAATTGCTACACTTTTAATGAGAAAATTCACTCTCCCTACATGTCTCTTTCCATCAGGCATCTCCTTCAGTGTTTATTTCTGATATGCATTCAAGTATATATAGAAAAAAAAAGTAAAAGAGAGAGGAATGTAGAGAAAGATAAAAGCATGGTTTATAGCTTTACAAAAGCATGTTACTAAATAGTCTGAAATCAAAGGCAAAGGGAATCAAGCAAATCTGGGGAAATTAATTGTATACAACAACCATTGTTAGATAAATATCTTTTCATACTTTTAAGCCCTCCTGAGTATGATTCTCTGATCTTAACAATCAGTGAAATGCATGCAGTTCAAAACTTAAGCAACTACCCAGCAACATTAAAATGTTTTAGAAGGGCACACAGTGGATGTAAAGGAAACAATGAACTAAGAATTACAGTTACTAGTAAGTCACATAAGCACAACAACAAAACAAAACAGAAAAAAAACAGGGAAAAGTGCACTGACTGTCCAGCAAATCCAGAATTTATTCCACTCACTGCAGCAGTTTTATCATTACAACGTACTGAATGCAACAAAAAACTGGAGGCTCATTCTGCATGGAAGAAGTTCAAACCACCCTGATGCAGACTAAACACCTTGCCAACAAGGGTAGTCCATAACAAGGTACAGTAGACAGGCATATTCATTCCCCATTTTGTTACTAAAGCTAGCTTACAAACACATGAAAAAATAGTTTCAGCAAAATGAATGAGACAGAAGTGATCTCAAGGCATTTGCTTAATCACAAAATCATTAAATTCTGTCGCTGCCGTGAACCTCAAAGAAAGGTAATTCACCAGTAATGCCTTAAACACAGTTCTCCATCCAATGCTGGAAATATTACTTGCAAACAAGTCTCAAAACAATGAACTCAACCACCAGCACTGCTCACTGCCTGCACGTCAGACCAGAATGTGGTGAGTGCTGCATCACTGAGCTCCTGGGAGCTTGGTTCTGCAGGGGACAAGATTTATTGTAAATCCAAGTAGTATTTTCTTTAATGCATGCTGCCTCCCACTAACATATGTTAAAAACCTTGTTAGAATCCTCCCCAGTCAAATGGACAAGTCCCACCAATAATGAAAAAGTAGGCTACTTAGTTTAAAGGAGTCTGAGCAGATGTAAAAGTTGTATCAGACAGCACTGAGGAGGATTTCACAGACATCTGTGTTACACAAGCTGAACAAAGGGATTGACATGTTCTAGTATGTATCTTTTGCTTCCAAAGAAGCCACAGAATGCTAGGGTTTATGCTTTCGATTATGAGGGAACTAGGAAATTTAACACAGTAATTGTCTGTGCAAAGGACTGCAGCATGGCTGTGACTTTAAATTGCCAAATCCATCACCAGCATGGGCAGGATGAAATCTTACATCTTGTGCTTCAATGCCAAGCTACTCTGCAGCACCCCTAGAGCCTTATCCAGCACAGAAGCTTCCTAAACTTTCTTAAATTGAGCTGGAGGAGTCTTAGCGTTCCATGCTGTGCTGAAGGAAAAGCTGAGCACTGACAAGGATGCAGGAAGTAGGGACTAAAGCACCTTCCCACATGGTTTCCAGTGAGCTCTGCTTTGGGTGAGTCAGAGGTTATCAAACTTGTCTTTGAATCAGGGTTATATTGGCCTGCACTAGAAATGATCTGAAACCATTTTGGTCACAGCTGGGACTGCCTGCTAAACTTGAAGCAAAACATTTACAGTTTCACTTCCTGGCAACTTGCATTGCAGGTGTACTCTGAATCAAAGCATGAGAGCATCAGCCACCCTTACAGAGGTTCTGCAAGGAAATTGCTTGGACACAGCTCTAGGCCTTGACTCCTGTAATATTGCTCACAGAAGGTGAAAGTCATGCTTGGCCACTCAAGTGGAAAGCTCATGAAGGCTCACTTTTCAAACTGCTCTAGCTAAATCCACAAGATCAGTGCTTTTATGGTCTGTTATTTGGGCCAAGCATGACCATACCCAGTCAGTAGGCATGGCACGGTACCTGAACCTTGCATGAAAAAGCCCAGGTATACATGTGACTGAACCAAGCAAAAGGTAGTTCACTAAGAAAAGCTTATTTAAAACTAAGCCACAGTCAGGAAGGTCCTACAGCAAATGTACCTTCGATCAGTTTTCAAGGAGATGGTGAATATTCTTTCACAAATCTAAAATGCCCTAATAAATTCCAGATTTAATTTCTAGTTTTTATTATTAAATGAAGGAGAAGAATAAAGGAAAGCAGTGTAATTAGATGAATATGCACACAACAACTGGCAGGGAGCAATTTGTTTCTGTTTTAATCAATTCAGCATCAAATGACCATTCCCTTGGAATACCTTCAGAGAAACAAACAGGCAGCAAACACAAGGATTTGACAACACAGCAATCTGCTGACTGTCACTTGGATATTCATAAGGAACAAATCTCTCCCACCTTTAGATTTTATACCATTTGTTATAAGAAGTCATAAATAATGGAAAGTCACATGATAAATTATTCAGCTAAGCGCACAGTTTCCAAGGAATCCTAGCATGAGTCTGGATTAAAGCCATAATGCAAGTCAGATGCAGAAGCTGAGCTGACACCCCACAGCTACCCCACAGTGGAGCAGTCCAGGGAGTTTGGCACTTGTCAGCATGTCCTTTCCACCACAGGGACACGTAAATACCTTGTGAATATTTATGAACCAGAAGTCCCTATTACCTACTGTGTACTTCAGCTGCTGCCCATACATGGTTATGAATCAGTGATACTTAACCCAGAGCTTCCCTTGGCACAATTGATTAGGGCATTCATTTTCTTTAAGTGATGGCACTGTCCTTCAAGACTACTGCTGAACTTATCTCTGTTCTAAAAGACTTTAACCATAATTACCTGTTTTCATTAACTGAGAAGATATTCAGGGACTAGCATAGAAGTGACTGCAGGAATATTACTTAGTTGTAAAAATGCTGCTACAATCCTGCTACTTTCCTTCTAACAAACCAAGTTATCTGCTTTGGGTAGGTCTACATCTATAATGTCCAGGAACAATAAATAACAATCCAGAAACTAAGACATCCTGTGTAAACTGGAACTAAGAAGCTTGCTTTTGTACAGATGTGTCTCTTGTGCTCAACTGACTTTAGGATCTAAGATATGAAGTCTGATTCTAGTTTCTTCCAAAAGAAGGGGGGAAATTGATAATCTCTTTCCCATATAGATTGTTTAGTCCATGAGAAAATTTGCTCATAGTGAAGAATCTCCCAGGTTCTGACCTTTCTATGAGGGCATTCTTTTTGTTCTCTACTCTGCTGCTTTCACATAAATTGCAGGGACTTCTGTCTGAGATATTTAACCCTCTGTCATACTCAATGAGAATCATACAACAGGATTAACAGTTCCTGCACCAGAAAAAAAAATTACAAAAACCCTCCCCCAAAAAAACAAACAAAAAAAACCAAACAAACAAAAAAATCCCCCAAATAACAGTTAGGAAGTTAAAGCAAGAGGTAAAGAATGTGTCATACAATGAAACACTTAAGAGGGACTTATAGTAAGGAACTTCCATATGCTACTATACTTGTGATACTTCATAACCTTACTGTTTATAAAGTAGGCAAGTCAATCATATCATACTGATCTAGTATCATCTGTGAAAGTCAATAATCCTGATCCCATCCATACAAAGAACTGAAGAGAAGCATGAAGCTGGCATGTACTTCTTAGAAAGGCAGGCACTGCTGACCTGAGCAGCCCAAAAAGTTTTATGTGAAATAAACCTGTTCATTTCAGGTATGCCCCAAATAATCAACTCTCTCTCCTTCCCAGCTGAAGCAACTCTGTGCACAACACTTCACTCACTACAGGTATGATCCTTGAGAGGTAAAAAAACACAAGGCACAACCTAAAACTGTTTCTAGAATCATGCAGAAGTTTTGCTGAGCATACTTAAAATTACACTATAGCCACTGCTAGTCCTGCATTAACTCATTCTGTAGACACTGCACTACTGGAAAATTGAGAAAGATATCCCTAAACAGCTTCTGTATCAATATGTCACTTTTCTTCAGAATTTGTTTTCCTATTATTTATTTTTATGGTTTTTCGTAGTGCTTTAGACTATAGCAGTTTTCAGGAAATTATCTGTGGCTGAGTTTATACTGTACATAACATTTGTCTCAGCATGTTCTAGATCACACAGAATGACACAGAATCACAAGGTTGGAAGAGACTTTCAATATCATCGAGTCCAACCCACACCCTAACACCTCAACTAAACCATGGCACCGAGTGTCACCTCCAACCTTTTTTAAACACATTCAGGGATGGTGACTCCACCACCTCCCCAGGCAGACAATTCCAGTACTTTGTCACTCTTTCCATAAAAAACTTTTTCCTGATATCCAACCTATATTTCCCTTGGTGCAGCTTAAGACTGTGTCCTCCTGTTCTGTCAGATCATCTCTGAAACAATAAAACCAGAATTCTAATTCTGCTGAGATCACAGTTGTGTTGTTTGCAGGTTTTTTTCTGTCTAAGTGTCAGGGCTGTATTAAGATCATTCTTTTTAACCACGTAAATTTTCATTCAAATATATATATAACATAAGCAGCAACCAGTACAGTTCCATGAGAGTTTATCTGAAAGCAGTGTTGAGAATGTGACTTCAAGCATATTTTACCACCTTAAGAAACCAGTATTTCTAAATCCTACACTCCATATCATTATGCTACCTGTGTTTTCGTGCTCAACTAGGACAGTATTTTTGTCATCTACTAGCATGTAAGTGGTAGAAATTTGGGGGGATCCTCTCGTCAATTCATGCTTGAGGTGTGTTAGGAATGAACTGTGATGGACGAGCACCCCCTCGTGATGGAAGGCTTTAAACACAGCACAGCACATCTTACAGCACTTGGGCTGGTTAAATACACGTGTATTTCTATTGTACTGTGGTCACAAAAAGAGACTGATAAAAAGAATTAAAAATAAAACAAAAAATACATCATCTGATATTCAGTCTCTGTCCTGAAGACAGCAGAGGACACACTCAGGCTCATTCCTAACAAAATGCAGGCATGAAATCCAGCAGGCAGTGAATGCTGGTTCAAGGCAGTCACCCAAAATTTTTAAGGAAAAAAAAAATAGCCACCTAAAAGCTTAAGGCAGGTTCCTTGTTTTTGAGGTTTGGTAGGTTGTGCTATAGCAGTAACTGTGTTATTTCATTATACTATTAATATTCTAAGAATGAGTTTAGTAACAGCTGAATTCTGAAACATCTTAGAAGCTCAGGCAGTTCCTGTCACCCCATGTGCATGATAGACTATCTTAACATAAAAATAAAATACTCTTTATTGGTATTAATGAAATATTTCATTAAAGAACTTTTTTTTTGAGAAAAGTGTAGCTAAGGCTATGAGAGAGTCAAAACTGCTTAAGCCATGTGAAAAAAGCTAAGAGCTTAGTGGACCTTAACCCTAATCCAAGGACTCAAGAAGTTGTAAATTGATGTAGAAAGAAAACAATTGACAGAACTATGTCTTAGTTGCCCACTTATTAAAGCAATATTGCCAATAATGTGTGGCCATAAGTAGCAAAAGTGAGGCAGAAATGAATTAAAAAAAGAGCTTTAATCATATAAGTGCTCATAGATGTGTCCATCAATAAGGAGAAACAGATCACTTATTTAAAGGAATTATGTATTTCTGGCTGAGGAGCATCTTGATTAAATGTTTGTGACTTTAGACAAAGAGCATTACAAGTATTTTTGGATAAAACAAAAATATTTATAGTTAAATTTCACTTGGTGTAAGTATCAAGGTAGACAAACACGGTTCTACACAACAGGAAGTCCAGCCACAAATCCAACATCAAACCCATAGGAATGTCAACACTGAAAATGTTCTTTTGTCATTGTGGCTTCAGGATCCAAAAGGGTTTATCAGTAAAACTGGTGAGATGTGTCCAAATTCAGGCAAGCTAAAAAATAATCAAGATTTGCTGGCAATTAAAAAAAAAAAAATCAAACCTTCTACCAGCTACATATACAGCAAATAAAAAAGGTCTTTACTGGAATTTCTGTAACTCTTCCTTCTCAGGTTTCATTTAGACAACTCAGTTATAAAAATTTGGTCATCAATACTGTGCAGGTTTTTTTGAGACCTCTCCAACAATCTGAGTCTTTACAGTAACACAGAATCAATTCCTGAAGGTATCCAATTAAGTGTTATCAAAAAAAAGTCTGCTTCTACCTTATATACTCACTAAAGTCAGACAGTTAAGGTTGTAACATAACACCAAACTGAGAGATGAGACACAAATACAAAGAAAATATCTACAATGCAAGAAATATGTTCCAAACATTTTTATTTAAAGCATGTGAAGGGTTTACTTACAATTCTTCTCCTTGCTTTGCTTTTCTGTCATTAACCAAATACACACTTCCAAAGCTTCCATTTCCAAGCTTCCTCTGTATAGTGTATCTTCTTGCAACCACAGCATCTGAACAAGCAGAATTAAATCTGGGAACAGTGACATGCTTAGCAGCTTCTTGAAATTTCAGCATTTCTCTGTGCAACAAAAACTACACAAATTTCTCAAGGATGTAGCTTTCAAATCCTTTTATTCTTCCATGGATGTTCACAGAAAACACTTGAAACAGAAAAATATTGATTTGTCAATTTATTATTCTTATTAAACTTCTCATTTAATTCTGTGGCAGTGTTTACAATACCCAGCTTGCAGCAAACACAAATTAAGTGGAATCATTAGCTGCTAAACTGCGAGCAGCAGATTTGATAAACAAAACCAGATAATGTAGATGTGACATAGTCAGTCTTCCTCTAAATCAACTTTAAATTAATTCACTGAACTGATAGCACAGTTGCCCTAGATATGGCACTCTTCCTCACCACCTGTCTTTATACGACCACAGTACCTGACACCAAAAATATCTGCATTTTGGGATACATATTTCAAGATTTTTGTACATATTGAAGCATAACCTCCACCCATGATTTGAGTTCTCTCCCATCTCTGTTTTCTCTGCTCTTTCATTAACCCCTCAGATTTCACCATCTGTTCCAGTGCTGACCTCACAGCTTCACTGTGACTCATGACTACTATCTTCTGCAAATCAGTTCCACAGAAAATCTGCCAGACTTTCAATAAAACCCAACTCTCCCTAAAACTCATCTCTTCTTCACTGTGTCCTTTCATGACTCACCTTTTCAACTTTTCCAACAAGTTAGCTTTGGTTGGGAATTCTTGTCTAACTGAGATCCTAATCCTGCAAACATAAGGACAGCAAAAGCAAGCTCTAGCATTTCTATGGTTTTCAATAGCTCAACATGAGTTTAGAGTAACTTTGTTTACTCAACCTTCCCCATTCCAAATGAAAAAGGGGAGTTGTTTCACTGCACATAATAAAACAATATTGCTCTCATTACTTTGTCTTTATATAATGCTATGTGCATCATTTTGCTAGAAGATCCTTTGAAGTAAGTAAAGATTTTGCAAGACCTTGGTGACTATTGTCACCATCCATCAGCACTGCAGAGCAGCAGGCCCACACTGGCCTTGTTCACCACATCATTTCAAGGACAAGGCAAGCACATAAATAGGATTTTTCTGGTGGTGGTGGTGCTTTTGGAAGAGCAAAGACAAATGGCCTAATTTTAAAAGCTGTACAACTTCAGGTTTCAAGTCATTGGCTTCTCTTCCAAACAAACACAGAGCCTAAATTAAGATTACTGATTTATATCTTACAACAACAAACTCTGTGTGTGCATGTGTGTTTGGGCACAAGAACCTATTTTCATACCCATTTGCTGAACTGCTGTCACTGCTCCAAAAAGCCTGACATTGCACTGGCACCACGTTATGGAACACAGATAAACTTTAATTACTAAAAGACATCTTAATAATACAAATCCTGCGTGTTTTTAAAACTACAGCACTCTTAATACTGTTTCTTTATTCTCTTTCAGCAACATTGACAAAAATTTTGAAATGCCAATGCTAAGGAAAGAACACCAGCTAGAAAATTATTTCTCTGTAATTCCAAATGTGTCTAAAGGAGCCCAAATGGATCATGTTAAGGAGTAGAGGAGGGGGAGGGCAGAAAGATGAACTCCACAAAACATTATATTGCCAGTTGTAGAAAGTCTATGCAATTTTCATTTACTGTTCTATTCACCTAATTCCTGTTTTATGCATGCCTTCAAAGATTCTTTAAGAAATACCTGCACTTAGAAAAACTGCTGAACTATTACCTACTATTTTTCTTTCTGAAGTCACTTAACACAGCTCACCTTCAAATTTTCATACTTACTTGCGCCTAGGAATGTATGACCACAAAACCATGCTCAAGATTAAGTAGCTCACTGAGTTTAACTTCTGCGCTTTATTTCTAATAATGCCTCCCACCTTTTACCCTCTATGCTTCAAGTTCCCTTCCTATATAATAATAGTAATAGTTATCATGTAACTTTGTGAAACACTTTAGCATCTACTGCTAAAGAGTGTTAGAAGGCAGGGGCCAGCAATTGCCATTGTGGCATCTCAACTGCATTTTAATGGCACAGAAGAGGTGGATTGCTGAGCACTCCATCTGAAATAAATGCCTTTTAAGAGCCAACAGAGCTTAAAGATTGACTCAACCATCAGACTGATGGATTCTTCAAGAAGTATATGAAGCCTCTCCTACCTCAGTCAAACCTTTAGCCCAACCTTCCTTGTGTTCCTTTCCTACCAGTGTCCATCTCCCACTGAGTAGGTGTTTCCCAAGCAGCAACATCAATTGCTTCATTAGAGTTCAGAACAACTAGAGATAACACAAAGCAATCAAGTCTCCAGCCCTCTTTTCCTAAAAAAATCTCAGTATACCCTATCCAGTATCTTTGGTAAGGAGTTTCCTTTGTCCCATTCACCATTCCCAAGTCCCATCCCAGAGCCAGGGCAGCCTGCTGATGCCAACCAAACTATTGCAATTACATTGTCTGGATCACTATTTTTTAATATTTTCTTTCTTGGCTAGAGTTAGATCTTCCTTTTTGTGTTCCAAACTAAAGGAAAGTTGCTGGTTAGAGTTTCATAGTTCCACCTACACATGCTAAGCACAAACCACCTCAACTTCTTCCCTGACCTTTTGTAGTTTCTGTAAGAAAGACTGACCTTCAGGTTTCTTTAGCAACAGCTAAGACACTGAGATTTTCTGCTTCCAAGACAATCTCTTCTTTGCCAAGAGAGACTATTTTCCAATTTTATCAGGTTCTCTTTTTATTCCTGAAGAACCATTGTGTTACATTAACATTTGCCACCCTGCAGCACAAATTCTAAAGTCTTTATATTTAGCTCTAAATATCTTCAAGATTTACTACTTGATTTTTTTTTCCTGCCAATGACTTCACTGGCCCGCTCCTTTAAATGTTTTGAAAATTTTTTTAAAAAATGAGATTTTCCTTGTTTTTTCCTCCATGGAAAAAAAAAAAAACAAACCAACAACCAACATTTTTTAACACTGGCTCCATTATTCTTTTCTGCAAAATATTTATAAACTTACCCAAGGCTAAAGTGACATAATCTCACTTAGCTCAGTTTTTTACTGTTCCTAGAGAAATGATTACTAAATTTTATTACTAGTGCTGAAAGTGAAGGAGCTTGAGGGTGATGGTAAAACGGAGTTAAACGCACTCGACTATTCACTTTAGTACCTCCCTGACGCACATTCGGGAAGCCGAGATCCCCCGGGATAACTCAGCGATGTTATTACCTTGTTACAAGACCGTGTAAGACTCAAAACACGAGTTACCCCCACATCCCCACCCAGCGAGGGGCGAGGGCGGCGTTCCCGTTCCTCACCCCTCGGGACGGGCGGGACTCCCGGGAGCCGGCGGTGCCCCGAGTCCCCTCCGCCTCCTGCGGGGCTGCGGTGCCTGGGGCTGGCCCGTGTCCCCGGGGCTGGCCCGTGCCCCCGGGGCTGGGGCGTTCCGTGTCCAGGAGACGGCGGGCGGGGCGGGAGGAAGCGGATCCGGGCTGGGCGGGCTCCCCGTGTCACTGCGGCGCCGCTTCCGCCGCCATGGGCGTCCAGGGCCTGACGGGCTTCGTGGAGGAGCGCGGCGTGTTCTTCACCGAGCTGCGGCTGCGGGACACCAAGCTGGTCATCGACGGCAGCAGCCTCTACCACGGCCTCTGCCTCGCCCCCGACGCCGACTTCCGACGCGGCGGCGACTACGGCGCCTTGGCCGCGGCCGTGCGCGATTTCTTCGGCGCGCTGCGGGCCTGCGGCGTGGCGCCCTTCGTGGTGCTGGACGGCGGGCGCGGCGCGGCGGACAGGAAGCTGCCCACGCTGCGGGGCCGCGCCGCCGAGCAGCTGCGGGCGGCCCAGGGGCTGTCCCGGGGCGCCGGCGGCCGCCTGGTGCCGCTGCTAGCCCGCGAGGCCTTCGTGCAGGCGCTGGGCCGGCTCGGCGTGCCCTTCGTGCAGTGCTTCGCCGAGGCCGACCGGGAGATAGCGGGGCTGGCCAACCGCTGGGGCTGCCCCGTGCTCTCCCTCGACAGCGACTTCTTCGTGTTCGACCTGGCGGGCGGGTACTGCCCGCTGTCGCACTTCCAGTGGCGGAGCGTTTGCGCCGCCGCCGGGCCGCAGGGCCGCTTCGTGCCCGCCCGCTGCTTCTCCGCAGAGAGGTTCTGCCGGCACTTCGGGCGCCTCAGCACGGCCCTGCTCCCGCTCTTCGCCGTCATGAACGGCAACGACTACATCGGCCTGGAAGCGCTGGAGGCGTTCTTCAGCAAGGTGCGGCTGCCGCGGGGCGGGAGGCACCTCCGCCTGCAGGGGCTGCTCCGCTGGCTGGCGCAGTTCGCAGAGCCCGCCGAGGCCCTCGAGAGCGTGCTGAAACACCTCAAGAAACACCAGAGGGAAGAAATACGGGAGCTCCTGTGCACTTCGATGGAGGATTATGCCCCGTCTGAGGTGAATCTTGAGGACTTCTTTGAGAACGGGAGCTATGAGTGCGAGGCCGCCAGGAGAGCAGAGGTGCCGCAGTGGGTGCTCGATGCTTTGGCAAAAGGTGAGCTGGCCCCGTTCGTCATCAATGCCCTGATACTCAGGAGTACCTTCCTCCGCGTCCAGGTGGAGAACATGCAGAGGCCCAGTGCTCACGGCACAGCCCTGCCCATCCGACAGGTTATCTATGGACTGCTGCTGAGGGCGTCTCACGGTACTGAAGATGCTTCTCCAAGTAAACAAACCAACGAGCTGCCCACTGTATGTGAATTTGACAGGTGCCAGAAGACACTTAAAAAAACATTTGTTCAAGCAGCAAGCCTACCCCCAGATTTTTGTGATGATCGTTTTCCTTTGGACAAGTTAATGGAGGTAAATGGTTGTCACAACAGATCACAGTTAACAGTGTTTCACGAGTGACACAAAGATAGTTGGGACGCACGTTTGCCATCTGGCCACTAAATGTGATGTCTGAACTAAGGCACCTCAGTAAGTAACTACTTAACGAAGTATTTGTGATATTTAAGAAGCTACATCAGGTTGTCTTCATCTCCTTTCCTTCCTGCCCCCTCCAAGTGTACCAAGACAAATTATATGAGAAGTTGTAGTGTGTGTGTATGTGCAATACTCCCTGAATTTTCCGCTGGAAGCCCTTATTTGATCCTGTGTATTTTGTTACACTAATACTTGCTTTTTGTAGGAAGGAATTCGGTTTTATGTAGTTTATGAAAGTCCAATTTTAACACTGCAAGACCTAATTTGTATTTGATCAAGCTGTGGAATGTTTCAGAGCAGTGTTCTGAAACAAAATCTGACCCTTGCTTTTTTACAAGAAGTCATTATTTCACGTGTGAATGTTGCAGCTGCCCAGCAGTTTTACCTGCCCCAAGTATGCTCCTGCTAACATGAACCTCTGATGCTTGCCAGACAAAGCAGAACAGCACCTGAAAAACACCTGAAAATCAAAGGAGAGTTGTGCTAGGTCACTTCCAGTCACCACTGTAGCACTTCTATGTAAATTCTAGTGATTTAGACTGTCACTCTTAAGCCATAATGGGAAGTAATCTCCCATTCTCAATGTTTGTAGCTGAGGTTTTGTATGCAGAAATTTCTGCAACGTCTAGAAATAGAAACCATGTGTTTTCTGCATTTTTAAGGCACATGCTCTATCCATTCTGGCGTTCAGATTGACTGTTAACACATCTCTGTGTGTGGGCAGTGCTGAATGTTTTTATCACTTGCTGGTGGCTCCTTTGTAAAGGAACCAAGTCTATCACTGCTACACCCATTAAATGCTACAGATAGCTGTGGGTCCAAAGTACAGGTTACTTTACATAGGTTATTGGCACACGCCTTTTAAGCAATACACAACACTTAAGAGTTTGAAAAATCAAGTTTCATGTTTAAGAGACATTAGTGACATCTTATGTCAACCTTGGTGTGTGTGCTGTTTGTTTAAATTATTTGAGCTTTGCTACTTCAACTGTTTTTCTTAGTGAATATACAGGAATTATCAGTTGAACAGAAGGTTAGAAGAAGAAATGTTGTTCAGCATTTAAAGTGCTCCAGCCAAAACTAACTTCAGTTTCTCTTCTGTTGTGGGAGTGTCTGCCTAAGAATAGGCAAAACAATCCTAATCAAGGTTTACAAAGCACTCGGATTGCAGCTGAACAGCCTGCTGCAATTCTGCGTGCATGAAGTTATGGACAAAGTTTGTAACACCACTTTCTGAAGTTAAATGGCTCAGCAAAAAGGGAACATACGCTAGGAATTAATTACTTATTAGTTACTTTTATCTTTCTACCTGACGTTTAACTATGTCATTTTTAAAGTTTTAAGTAGTATTTTAAAAAATATTTCCTGTTCAGAATATCTGTGAAACTTAAATAATTTCTTATCAAAAACCTAAAGCAGTAACTAACTTACCCAGGAACTTACTGGCCTTTTAGAAATTGGTCACAAAAGGTCAAGTGTCTTACCTCCAGTTTTTAAATCTATTTTCAGGTGCCCACGTCATGCCGTCAGATGCTTTTGCTGGAGACTCTGGGAGTGAAAATGAGTTTCCTAGAACCCATCCCAAGTCATTTACAACTCCCTGTTGCTGTAACGTGTTACTGGATACGTCATTCAGAACCAAAAGTTAAGCTGAATCAATTAAAGGCTCTGCTTCTAATGATAGTTTCTGGAGAACTGCAGAGGATAACCGATGATCCAGGTATGTCTCCAAAGAATAAAGGTTTAGGTGTTCAGCTGCTACAGAAATCCAGACCATAATTCATTTTTTCACACTTACAGGGAGTTGTCCAAATATAGAGGAATTACCCTTGATTTACACTGTATCCTGAGGTGTCACATTCTTTGCATTGATATGTGCAAAGAAAAAGTGCTAACCAGCAATCTAACATTTAATATAGGTAAAACAGTACCATATTGTACAACATTAATTTGCATTTATAAGTACTTTCTTTAGGCTCAAGATACTAATTCAGATGTAAAAGTTACAAAAAATAAGCTTAACATACTCGGGCATCAGAAAACTACTGTTGAACCATTGTGATACATTTTTTTGAGTTTTTCTAAAATAATTTGTACTTAAAAATGCCGAGTTGCTCAGGCACACTTTTTCTGCCTATGCATTGTATATTTGAAAGTATTAAATAATCACATAAATTACTTCAGTAATATTTATACCTGTTAGGGTTATGGGCATTTCCTCCAGGAGTCCTTCATTTGATGGCAAGGTTGATGCATGCCAGGGTTATACAGTTTCTCTAGGTCCTGGTTTATAGAAACCAAACTGACAAGGTTTCCAAGTGGGTTGTAGTGAGATGGAAAGCTTGTTTGGATTTGATCACACAGAATCAATTAGGTTGGAAAAGGCTTTTGAGATCACAGAGTCCAACCCATGACTGAGCAAAAATACACCCTGTCAACCAGACCATTGCACTGAGTGCCACATCCAGTCTTTCCTTAAACAACTCCAGGGACTGTGACTCCACCACCTCCTTGGACAGCCCATTCCAGTGTGTAATCACCCTTTCTGTGTGGAAATTCCTCCTCATGTCCAAGCTAAACTTCTCCTGGTGCAACTTAAGGCCATTTCTCTTTGCCCTATCAGTTGTTACCTGGGAGAAGAGACCACCCCGCCTGGCTACACCCTCCTTTACCCTCATTTACCCTCCTTTTGTACTGTTCACAGCAGAACACTAATTTCCAAGTTATTTTTTTATTTATAACCTAGATCCCACAGTTCTACCTGCTGAAGATGACAATGTTGCATATAATGAATTTCTAAAATGGAAGGAAAAGAAATCGGAAAATAACGACTTTGATTTAGATGCTGCACACAGTTTTTGCCAGTGGCAGTGCTGTCTTCAAATGGGATTGTATCTCAACCAGCTACTTGGTACTCCTCTTTCCGAGCCAGACCTAAGTAGGTAAGGTTTTTCCAGAGGTCTGCTTTCCACACAAGCCCCTAATGGAATGTGTTAACGTTTCATTTTCTTTGTCAAATTCCTGTGTCCAGTACTTGGAGTAGAACTCCCTTCTTTAAAAGAATTATAGAGCAAAATAGTCTCAGCATAGGAGTTTACTGTTGGGTACTATATGTTTTTGTCATCAAGCAACATGTTTCTGTACCTGTCCTGTTGAGGTGAAATTCTAAATGCAGATTCTCTCCTTCTTTTGAGCAGGCTTTACACTGGGACCCTTGTGCACAGACTGTATCAAGAGCTTAAATCAGCACCTTCAGTGGAAAATCTGTTCAGCTTATCTCCAAAAATGGGTCAGCTTTATCTGGTTTTGTTAAATACAGTGGAGTCAATGGTATCTCCAGACTTCTTTCAGAAGATGACCAAGACCAGATCAGAGTCCTGCAAAAAGAGGAAAGCATCTAAAAAGAAGAAAACAACCATCCAATGTGCTGTGCCAGAAACTCAGCATTTATGCAATGTTAATAGGTTTGCATCACTGGAAGTGGAAGACTGAAAGCATTATTCTTGGAATAACTTCTAATGCCATGCTGATGAAAGAAGTAACATTAAAATATGTGACTGTATTGGAATTTGCTCAACTGTTTGCACACAAGTTCCTGATTCAGTCTTTACCAAAAACCTTGCTTCAAGGGATTTATTTTTTATTTACCTTTTTGTAACTTATATTTGTATAAAAGAAATGCTGTTGAAAAGTTGTGGTGTTTTGGGGTTTTTTTTAAGAGTATTAGTCTAATTTAAAAATGAGAGCAAAGTTGTTCAGCGTTTCAAAGCAGGACTATTTTAGAGGAATTATTTTCCTGAACATTTATAGTTGGCTCTGTCTCATCTCCCTGAACACTTCATTTACAAAAAATCCAACTTTTAAGTTTGTGTTTGAGGAACACAGTGGTCACAGTCTAACAGTTAAGATTAAAATAGAAATTATTTTATTGTTTAAAAATATTGTAAAATCAGTCATTACTGGTGGAGTACTTTTACTCACAGGAAGACAGCTTTGCTCAGTGACAGCTGAGTAAGTTGTGCTTGCAGCATTACAGGTTCTGTCAATGCTCAGGAAGAAACTTCAGATTTTATTTCTCCCCCTTCCCCTGTGATGTGTTTAAAGGAAGTAACACACAAAGCTGTCACACGGGAGCAAGTTTCTACAGGTCTGCTAATTCTGGGTAGTTGTCACAGTAATTGTGTGCAATCCTCTGCTATTAAGCTGTTGTCACTTAATCTTTCTACCAGGGCTATATTAAAAACAAGCCCTGTCTTGACTTCCCCTATGTACCCTAATTGACAAATCCTTGCTATCAAACACAGTAATACTGAAAACCAATTTATAATTTTTTTTAAATCCTTCATCATCTATTTCTCAACACTTTGCATTAGCAAACTTTCCAGCATAATTAGTCAATTTATATAAATGCTTTTCTTATGAAACTATTGTTTTTCCCTATGTAAAATATAGTTACATTTGGGGATTTTTTTTCCTCAAGAATCCTTATATCTTTTCTTGCATTTAGGAAAATCATGACTTCCACCTCTAATAATCCAAGTTTTGGCCATAACTTAGCAGAATTCAAGCTTGATTCCTGCATTGTGTGCTCAAGTTTTCAGTCCTGCTTATGCTCCCTATTACCTATGTTTCCATGGAAGTAACTCACCGTATCTTCTGATTTAGAGGAAAGATCTCCTATACCGTACAGCTGAGTGTTGATACTACCCAAATATAGTCGATGAGAAAAAAACAGAATAGATATTACATTAAAGAGAAAACTAGTTTCAAGATACAGCCTGTCCTAGCAAGATGTAACTTTTTTCCCAGTACAAAAGCTGCTACTTACTGAACTACCAGCAGATGGCACGGACACCCAAACACACTACAAGCCAGAACCTCACAACCCATTTCTCTATAGGTTTCTATACACAGCAGCCTACAGCATCACATTCCCATCAAATGACCTTTATTTAAAAGTTGAAAGGGGTTACTGATTTTACTAAAACGGAAATTCTTAATTGTCCAAATCATCCTCTTCTCCATTATGATCCCATATGTTTTATTTTACCAAGCTTGTAATTCCCTGGAGTTTTTTAATCATCAGTAGTCACATGCAAAGTAAGTCTTAAATATCAAAATACAGGTGTGTTTGATTCCACTTTGTTAGTGCTGGTGAGAAGAGAGATCTTCATTTACACATCAGAAATCCCACATCAGAAAACTGCTGGAGATCATAAAAATTCTTGAGGCTTGATAAGAAGTCATATTTTCAATTAGGTGATTCAGAAGACTGGAATAAGGTCAAATATTCCACTTTGGGATAAAAACACTGCTATGACCACATGGCATTTTGAAAAACCTTTGTGAAAGATGACTCAATTAAGAATTACTGTAGTGGAAATATATTCTCAATGCAGAATTCAGCCATTCTTTATTGCTGATGAAATGATACACACTCATTGCAAAACCCAGTCCTGTAGGCTGAGAAAAATAATCACTGATTCTAGAGTTACCATCCAGAATTTAAAGTGTTAGTTTTCCTTTTTTACTCATTATAGGTCTCCTGTCCTCTTTGTAGGAAAATTTTTTAAAAAGGGCCTTTACTTACTAAAACCAAAATTCTTTATTCCATGCTTCAGTAGAAGCAAGTAAATTCCTTGGTTGTTGCTTATTTCTACCCCATAAGAAATGCCTCTTAATTTTTATGGAAAGTTCCAACTACTGATTCAACTGCTCTGGAAAAAAAAAATCTCTCAAGCCTGCTGTAAAGTGGTAATGAATCACAAGAGGGGCCAAAGTAATGGCAATGGAATTCAGTCCAGGCATTTTTAATATATAATGACATTAAACTAGATTTATTATTTGTTAGTATTTTGCCTTCCATTGGAAAACACAGCACCAAAACTTCTGGCAAATTTAAGTGAACTACATTTAACTAAGCCCACCCTGCAATAAGGCAAAATTGTCCTTAAGAGAGTGAAATTTTATTTGCCTAGAATGACATACCTTATTCAGAAAGTGGGACTTGTGCTGGGAAAGGAGCACTTGCTAACATTTGTTTAAAGACTTGGCAATGACGCTTCCAAGCTAAGACAGGAATCTAACATCCATCTGTACTTACCTAGACTTCTGGGACTCCAAGACCAAGAGCAGAGCACAAAGCAGTCAAATCCCATTGGAAGATTATCAACCACAAGTTAGGACTTATGTGAAAGGTATAGCTGCTGTCCCTTCCCAAAATCGAAGTTTTTTTCAAGATTCTTCATCAGCATGCACTGTCAGCTTTTACTATCTGTCTTTATTAAAGAACACTGAGGATTTTATTAATGAAGTGCTCTGAAATTGTATTGAAATAGTGAACACACTAAAATATTGAACAGCTAAAGCCCTACTTGCCAAAGACAGTATTTGTTCAACAACTGTCAAATTTGTCCAACTTCTGAAAGGCAGAACTGCTGTAAGAAACTTTTGCCTGAAGACACGAGAGCATTTCTGTAAGACATCATGTTGTTAAGGCCCTCCCAGCTCAGTGGTAACAACCCAAGGAAGAGACGAGGGGGCCAAGTACTGCAGGATCTTTGTCTTTACACAGCCACATTTCCAGCACATTGGTAGTCCAGATATGGGCATACTGAGGGTCAGGAAGAGCCTTGGATGAATTGCATGTATGAAGCAGACTTAATGTGCACTCATGCCCTCTCTGCAGCCCCATTCCTGGCAAAGTCTAGGAATCCCACAGGCAAAAAGAAAACAATTCCAGTAACAGCAGAGAAATTCATAGTGCACTTTCAAGCATGGCATGTGGGGCAAGTCACAATGGCAAGTGCAGAAATATCCCAGACATGACAACTCCTCAAATAACAGGATGACCACTGTGACAGCACGGGCCAGAGCCAATGCCTCTGCCACATTTTCAGGCTACAGTGAGGAGAGAAGCACATGCACAAGTTTTTAAGGGAAGGAGATACCACCATTCCTTTGACTTCCCCCAGAGATCTTTAGACATCCTCTTTTAAAGACTCTTTAGGTGATAGTTCCTTGCATTCCATGAAAGGATGATGAGGTAACACTGATGACACACTCTTCTCTGATGAGATGACACTGATGACAAGAGGATAAGACTATCTTGAGGAAAAACACTATTTCCAATTAGTGAATATTAGAGTATTCAGATATTGTAATATATTAAAAATACTTTTACAATGTCAAAACATCTATTAGAATGCTTTCCTAGCTCCAAAAGTAATTCTGTGGGTCAAAATTCAAAGTTACCCTACCAGGAAAAAGGGTTTTTTTATGAACAGGAAGGAAAGAAGGAAGTAAAATGAAGCTTCTTTGAGAGACAGATGGGGTTATTTTTCCCAGTGAGGACTACTGCATTAATTTTCTAATTCAGTACACTACAAATAACTTCCATAACTACTGTCTTTTACTCACTTAAGTGATCTAACAGTCACAAGCTAAAGTAAATATAGAACAAGACATGAAACAGAGCCTGTATCTGCAATCATATCAAAACAAGCTCATTCATTTGGTGTGAATGCCAGTTTCTTTTAAAACAAAGAGACGACACATTTATAAGAAAAGCAAACATTTACTTCAAATTGCAGTATAGGCTCTTCAATCACAGAAAAAGAAAAGAAAAACAGTGATCCGACAGCGGTCACATCCTGTGCAAAACAAAACCAAACTTGGGATACAAAAAAACTGTAGCACAAGGTACTTGAGCCGCTTACACATTGCAGGATAAAGTAAATAAATACAGTAGCTAGAATATGGCACTCTTGTGACAGACTCTAAACCCAGTGGAATGCCTCTGAAATATTTTTATCCTTGTATTAGTAGCAAAGTCCCACCACCGTAAAAGTAGAATAGTACAATGCTTTAAATAAAAACAAACTAAAATATTTATATCTAAGAGAAGGATTTTACACAGTTATATCTTTTAAGTGCAGAAAATGGGACTTGGGCTTAGATCTTCCTTTAAATTAACCCCTGCCCCCTCCCCCCCACGATACCATTCAATCTTAAAAGTAAATTTATGTTTGAGGAAAAATGTTACCAAAGTTGCATAATTTCATTTTTTACTTCCACAGCTGGAAGTTAAATTCTAAACAGTCTTGAAACATGAAGTTCGTCATTAGCCAGTGAAACAAAGGACTTGTCAAAAGCCCTCAGGATTTCTTAATCCTCCAGACATTGTTTTGCTTTCTCCAACACTTTTAGACAGCAATTGCTAAGTCTGCAAACACAAGAATGCAATATGCATCATACATCAAGAAAAGACGAAGTTGATGAAGAAGAACTTCCACGTTTCTGGATCTTTTCCTTGCTTCTTTCAAACTTCTTTATTAGCTCAGTCACTATGCACACAGAGGAAGTGAGTCCCAGAAGAAACAGTAAATCTGGAAGAGACAATTAGCCTTCTTTAAAATTGCTATTTAAGGCTGAGACAAAAGACCAAGACTTAAAAGACTTTCAAATTTTCTCCTAATCATTGGGAAAGTTCAGGAGAAATGAAGCAACATTCAATTTTTTGCAGGCCCAGAAGATTTACATGCATGATTCATGCACAGATCATAACTACACACAAAACATTAAAAGCTTTTAAAGTATTTAATAAACTTATTTTCAGCAACAAAATTAATTCTGAAAAAAAAATATATAATCAGAAATTATGCGATAATAAATACATGTATTCCATTACAACCATTTAATTCCAGAAAACCACAAAAGTAATAAATCTCAGTCTTAATGAGGCCAACAGCATTATGTATCTATAGCTTTTTTAAATCCTGCTGTTTATTTATCCTATGACAATGCAATCAATATTGAAGGATCAGGATTTCTAAATAAGGTGTTTATATTTAGAGGGAAAATTTGTGAAACAGTTAAATCAATAGTGCTCAGAAACCTACAAAGTCAATAATTCTGCCTGCAACAAAATTTATATTAAAAACACACAAATAAATAAGCACCTTTACAGAAATTTAAGAACACACTGATCAGTTATGGACCATATGCATTTAAATCATGGTTCCCAAAAAAAAATCTAGAATGTTTCAAAAAACTAAAAATCAAATCAATGAAACAAACAAAACCCCAAAAAAAACCTTACCCACAAAACAAAAAGTATGAGCAGACATTTTATTCCTGTTGTATGCAAACAGCCAGAAAGTCCTGAACCACCACCCACCACATTTATAAATTAACCCTCAATGCACAGTTTTGAAAAGGGAACTGTTCTTACCCAAGACACTCAGGCTCTCTGTTTGGAACACCTTCTGAAGTGGAGGAAAGTAAATGACCAATAACTGCCCCATTATAGATCCAAGGACAGCATAGCAGAACATTTTGTTACTGCAAAGTCCAATCTCAAACACAGATTTTGTCTGTAAAAAAATAATGTTACAATGTACATGTAATCTTAATTGGCTAGACAAGAAACTACAATTTCTTTTCATCCAAACTTTTAGAAAAATGTAAAATATTACTGTTGACCTCTTAGATAATCCAGAACAAGTTCTTGAATGGGCTAATTGCATTTTCTCTCTGGTAAACAGAGTACAAGTCTTGTCTTCATAGTCGACAACTTGCATATTAAGCTCACTATTCCACAAGTACAGTTCATCAGAAAAACATTACCCCCACACTATTCCATAACAGATAAGACTGCAAATTACAGTAAATGTAGTAATGTATACTATCACAAAATTGCAGACTTGTTTCTTTCAAATGAAAAAATATACACAGATAAAAAAATACAGAACAGTTTCAGAAATTTTCCTTGGACTATGGGTTTAGGATTACAAAATACAAAAGCCAAAGTCTTCAAGAAATTTCACATTCTGGTAAGGCTGCTGAACTCACAGAATTACCAGGAAGAGAAAAAACCAACCAAGTATACACAGCAATACAAAGGACCATCACACTTCAGCTCTTAATAACAACTTTCTTGCTTTTGTCAGGATACCACCATGTAAACAAATTAAGTCATTAACTTATCTGTAATTTAAGAAGTCCTACCTAGTAAATATATGAAACTCTGAGCTTTAATAGCAAATGTGAAGTAAATCAGCAGGAAAACACTTGAATCAAACACAGCAAGATCTTCCCTCAAAGAAAACTCTGATTATTGTGTTAATACTGTGTAAACGGGTAATATGAATCACTTACCTGAGATCTAGAACTCAAAGCATTGAACATATCAAAAAATACAAAACAGGTGAAGGTCATGGTTGTATCTCGTGGTGTTATTACATTGTCTCTTAACTGCCGACAAAATAAAATGAAATGCCTTTAGAATGCTTTAAACTCTCCACAATTAAACAAAATCAATTAACAAAATTATTACAATAATCCTACAGTAAGTTTTACTGGCTAGGAAATGAAAGCAAAAGTAACTTGTTTGCCCCAAGCTGATTTATTAAATCATGGAGCAAATATTACATATCTGTAACTTGTAAAAATATGTAATTCCAAGCTATGATTGAATTAAGCCACCTGACCAACACTCATTCAGGCATGTGGAATAGCAGGAATTCTATGACGCACTATCAAATGTTCACATAACGTTTTTCTCTACTGGGAAAACAAAGTCAAATGGCTATTTCATAATAATCTGTTTAGAAGATTCACATAATTACTTTCTAAGGACAAAATTTCCAAAGTAGATTTGCAACCTGAAAAAGTCTATGTCAAAATAGAGACTGGGGAATAAAACTGTATTTCACAATTCAAAAACTATTTTGAAAAATTTCCTCTCTACTCTGCTAATATTAAATAAACATAGCCAAAACTCATGACTAAGTTCATATTAACTCTCAATTTCAGCTGCTGGTATAAAAAGGATTTCTTTTAAATTAGGTTGTTACTGCTCTAAGTTTTACACTTTTGTCATACCTCTCTCCAGAAGACGAACAGTGTTCCACAGACGATAATTATTGATGAAACCAGTATTTTAACAATCAGGTTTTTGGTCAGAATGCTGTCCTTCAGATTTCTTGGAGGTTTTCGAATAATATCTTTATCCACAGGCTCCACCCCAAGGCTTACAATCAAAAGAACATCTTACATTTTTATCATCAAAAAATTAATTCACCGCTTCTAACTTAAGGATTAGGTTTTCTGGGTTGAAAATAAGAGAATTCAATGCTAGTTCCTCACCATCTCTCCCCTCCACCATCTACTTGCAGTGAAGAGGGTCAGAGGAAGAACCACAGGGAAGCCACAACCCTGCATGCAATTTTCATGGACATATCCATGGATCTTTAGGTATCCCTGCTGCCTCCATACAATTAGATACTAAAACAAACTAAATAAAACTAACACAAACATACTGCAAACACTGAAATTCACAGAGAAAGTTCACACAGAATCACTGGGTTGGAAAAGACCTTCAAGAACATCAACTCCAACCCATGCCCTAATACCTCAACTAAACCATGGCACCGAGTGCCACATCCAGTCTTTTATTGAACATATCCAGGGATGGTGATTCCACCACCTCCCTGGGCAGACCATTCCAGTACTTTATCATTCTTTCCATAAAAAACTTTTTCCTAACATCCAACCTATATTTGCCTTGGCACTTAAGACTTGGTCCTCTCATTCTGTCAGTTGCTGCCTGGAGAAAGAGATCAATTCCCACCTGACTACAGCCACATTTCAGGGAGCTGTAGAGAGAAATTTGCTATTTCTGAAACATCTGACTGAAGTTTAACACTTCACAGTTTCCTTTATGAGTAACCATTTCCCTTGTTGAAATAAAAGGACTACAGAACCTAACAGAGTTAAGAGTAATTACTTACCTTTGAGCTGGAGGTCCATCCATAATAATATTGATCCATAAGATCTGCATGGCATTGAGAGGATTAGGAAAGTTCATTAATGTAGCCAGTGAGATTAAAGTCAGTGCTGCTATACTCCTGTTGAAAGAATCCATTTTTACAACTGTCAGCATGGAACATTTCTGAAGATCCAGTGATAACTGCTTTGTAATCAACACTTCCACTGTTTAAGAGTAGATACAGATTTTGACAGTGTGAATCATGACTGATGTTATGTCAAACTTGAAAGGGTAGAGCGTGAAATCTTTTAGAATACTCATTCTGACACAGTCCATATTTAAAACAGCATTGTTCTGGCAATAAAAAGGCACCATATTTGCGTTTTAAAACCTCACAAACTTTTAGGTAACATTTCAGAATTATCATTCACCATCACCTATTTGATTTTTAATGGGGAACTGGGTCCTATACTTTCCCTGTGCCAAAAATGGAACTTCTAAATATGGTTTTGAAAAGCAAACTGCTTTTCCACTCCTGATGTAAACAAACTCACTCCGTGCACCTGTCACTGGTTTGCCTGGTCAGCCAAGGCAAGGTACTACTCAAGCTCCCTAAAAATACCTACAACCACTCCTCATTACTAGCAAGATGAGAAGGCCAGGCCAAAGACTGAAAAACAGATTAGCTGGCTGCAAGCTTGGCATTAGAAACCTCTGTACACAAGTATGCACTAATTGCTCTCAGTGCAAGATTAAGTGGTTTCATAACCAAGAAGAAGAGAACAAAGCTTATAATAATTCCAAATTTAGCACTGTACTGAACCCCTATTATGCTCTCCCTGCAAAGAGGGACAGAAAAAACCAAAGGGTAACTGATTCATCAAAAACAAGTAAGCACACTTTCCTAGAACATCTATGTTTCATTATTTTTCAGCAGTAGATTTCCAGTCTAATCTTGCTAAGCCTAGACAGGACACTTGGTAAGACTGAACATATATGCCACCTCTTACAGTGTATATGCAAGTAAACAAACTGGTAATTTCTGACTTTCATTAGGTTGGGAGGTTCTGTTGAGAATTTTTTGGGGGTGATATTTGTTGTTTGTGGGTTGGGGTTTTTGTGAGGCTTTTTTGGGTTTATTTGATGTTTTATGTTTGGTTGCTTGTTTTTTTTGAGCTCTGCAAATTTCAGACCACTCTGAAATGTCATGAAGGCTTCAAAAAAGTATATGAACAATATGGTGAAGAGAAAAACCATATCCCTGAATTCAGATCCAATAAGACAAACTCATAAAAAAATTGAAACTAAGGCCTAATAAACTCTTGTCCTCTTGCCTTACATATACATTATACAGCTAGCATATGAACCCTTATGTGCAAGAAAAGGAAGTCAGCTTCATATAGTTAGCCCATTCCACAAACCAGTACATGGATTTCAGAAAAACTAACCTCCTGATTTCCTAGTTTCCTCCATCTGAATACATGTTCTGGTTAAGAGGGACTGACTACGAGCTTCTCATTTAAACAGAGACCCAAAGGCAGCTATGCTGTTTCTCACTATCCCTTCAGTAACTGACTTCACACATCTCAACAGGAAGAACCATGTCAAAGTTACGTGCCTATTTACTGCACTATCTTCTGGGTCTTTAAAAATAAAACAAGCCACCAAACACAAAACAGTGAAAACTCAAAACTACAGTATATCAGCACCCAACTTGAAATTTACAGTATCCACATGAATTTATGCATCTGCTTCATGCTTTGAATCATTCAAAAGAAACTTTTGATATTGTCAGCTTTTCAAACTTACGTGCTCAGTTGAAATCGAACAAAATTTTTTATGTTATTATAAATTCCTTTACCCTCTTCAATTGCAGACCTGGAATAAAAAACAAAGATTACGTTACTAGACTAATTAATATACTGCCAAGAAAAGCTTAAAACAAACCAAAAAAACTATTCATTTAAGCAGCAATAAAACCAGCAAGAAACAAATGGAGTTGAGGTTCTTTTAACTTTGGCAGTCACTGTTTTTCAACTTGACTATAAGAACTCAAACTATTCTGTGATTGTGAATAATCACAAGTTATTTTTCCAGATGCTTAACTTTCAAAATGTAATTAGTAAGATCTCCTCTATGTTCAAAATTCACCACCATCTTTGATAAGAGCTTCTAAATCAAGTTGGAAAACTAAAAAAAAAAAAAAAAAATAAAAAAATAATAAAAAAAAATAATAAAAAAAAAAAACACCACCAAAAAACCACAAAACCCAAAAAGCCAACAAACCCCCCTTTTAAAAAATATGGTTTAGAGGACCATGTATTCTTCCTGCACCAGAACAAATTATGTACAGACCATCTTCACAACCCCTAGCATGTGTCACAACTTGCCTATCACATTATCACAATTACTGCAGTGAGAAAAGGTTTTCTGATACCCAAGTCAGGCCTACTTTGTTGCAAATAAAACTGTTTTTTTTCTTCCATGCTCCCAAAAATTAAACAGCATTCCTTCAGTAACTTAAAAGAAAAAAATTAAAGGTTGGGGAAAAGATTTAGAACAATGGAAGTTCATACTTCTTTTTTCTTAGCATTCACCACTCTTCTCTCTCTCCTATTGAGGACTCCCCTGATGAAGTGAGCAAAATTGGATAACACATTCCAGCAAAAACCTCACCAAGCCCATGTAAAGTACTTACTACAGATGTCCTTCCTATGTACTCTTCTGACTATGTTAAAATTATTCCCTTCTCTGCTATGTTTTTGCATAACAGCACATTTCTGTTGGCTGAATTAGTGTGACAACCTCAGATCATCCTCTGACATAGTGCTACATAGGTAGATTTTCTTATACTGTCCTTCTCCATTTCACTTCTTCCCAAGTGTTAAGTGCCATACTTTGGAACTGAAGTGTTCTGAGATTGACGCATAATTTCAAAATGAAGGCTAATTCGCCAGACAGCAGGTCAGCTCTGTCAACAATCACTACCTTCAAAAGTCAGATGAATTAAAGTCAAAATAGGGTAAGTTTAGCTAAGCTCTTTTTGAAATACACCAACCAAAAAAACCCAAACAAGTACAAACAGCTGGTTATCAGATGCTAATAACATATTTTCACCTGTGATATCTAAATAGTTTATATTTTTTTTTCCTTTTCTGAAATCACTACGTTTAAGAGTTGAAAGCAAAAGGAGAACTACGTAAATTTTTTAAATTTTTTAAATCTTGAGTGGAATGCTCTGTCATTTTTTCATTAGTTGTATACTTCTGAAGAAAGATATTAAATGAAATCCACTAACACTATTAGACTCACTATTTCACCTCAGTTATGTTTCTAATCATGCTGCTACAGTTACAAGTTCAGGGAAACTTCTATTGGTTTTAACCCAGTCAACATCTCATTAAAGCTATATAGTACAAGATATGCACATAAAGGCCACCTACATTATTGTCTGAAAATCATCATCCACGAGGATCATATCTGCTGCCTCTTTACAAACATCTGTTCCAGTTTGTCCCATGGCTACACCAATATCTGCAGCCTTCAGAGCAACAGCATCATTCACTCCATCTCCTGTCATAGCCACTACAGCACCGTTATTTTGCAGGGACTAAAGAGAGGGAAAAGAGCTTAAATCAGGGATTGAAATAACCCATCCAATAAAATTATTCTAGATACAAGGTTTGTGTCATTGCTCCCCTCTCCCATTTCTTATAATTGCACTGTAATGTCCTAAAGAAAAAAGCAGCTGGTTCTTTCTAAATAAATTTATGCAATATTTTGGGTTAAACTTCAGCTCATATATTCAGACAGCCCAGATTTTAAAGCTAGGGTATATAAAATTTTCCTTTAGGGGAAAGAAAAAAAACTTTAGAGAAAGGTAGAAGATACTATATTTACATATTATCATTATCACCTTCTTATACGTCTTGCATTTATCCCCATGGTCTCAGTGTTTTGACTTCTCCTTATTGTTACTTTTCTGATTGCTCCAATTGTTAAACTGAGTGTGCCCCTCTTTGCTACCTTCTTTTGTTAACTTCTGAATAGAGGCATTGTCACAGACATGGCTTGAAATTCTTTCTCTTTTATCTCATCTGACAAATATCAGAAATATGGTTCTTTCAAGTTCATAGTCAATTCAACTGCAACATGACACAATCTCAATCAATCCCCAGCTCCCTACATAGAAAAAGCACAACGTAACCCATCTATTCCTTGTGGGCACTATGCATTTTTCTAGGTAATATTTTCAAGTATACTTCACTGTCAAATCAGATGCATTTCTGATTTCACCTTGACACACTGTACCACGTTATACTTTAAGTAAAGGCAGCACAGGCAATACTCATAGCTACAGTCCAGCATTTGAGCCTCTGTAAGACATACCTTTATAATTTTCAATTTATGTCGGGGACTGGCTCTGTAGAATACTGCAACCTATAAAAAGAATAACGAAGTAATGGTGAAAACTTCAGAAATGTAAAGAATTGCATTGGATTCTATTAAGGCAGAGGCTAAAAAACACAATCAAAGGCCAACTGTATTCTTGTTAGCTCTTAAGCTGAAGCACCAGTGAGCTGTGTTTTTAATTGGATGAAATCATTAATTCCTGAGAAGATTCAAAGTTTGTTCTGGTAAACAAAGATAGTGCTACTTATTTCAAGACAGAATGTGCAATTTAAAAGCCTTCTAAAATAATGAAGCAACTGAGCTATAATGGCTTGCTGCTGGCCTTCCTGACTAAATTCACGCAGGCAATTGTGATGCTGACTCTACAGTCAACATCCTTTTTCCTTGTGACTACAAGTGACAAGCTACTCAGGATATTTCAATTTTCCTAGTTTATAGCATATTATTAACAATTGATGTTTTAAAGCTAATTAAAAATTCTGACTTGGAACAGCCAATTTTCAGATTTTTCTTGGGTCTCTGGACTTCTCAGTAAACTGAAATTTGAGCATGTGAAATTTAGTTTTCCACAATCTCCATACAGATAGCATTTTTCCTTTTCAAGAAGCCTTTCAAAAACCTAGATTTCTTAACAATCACTTTAGACTGTATACAGCTATCAATCTTATTGATTGATTTAAATTAATTCCTAATAAGATTTTAAACAAACACCTAGAAAAGCTATTGGGTCAAAGGTCAAAACCATGTAAGTAAATCTCTATTTCTGTTATTTAATATGGACAGCCCTTAAGAACAAGTATTACCAAATAAACCAAAACTTACTATTTGCCACACAATTCTTTCTTTTTCTCAGTTTCTGTGAGTCACTAAGAAAAGACAGAAAGCTGAAATGCACATTTCTTGATTGCAAATACTGGCTTCTGGCTTGCTTACACCAGGCTCAAGCATGCTGCAGTCTAATTTTGCAGTCTCTTGCAAACAGAGCAGCACTTTGATGCATGAATTTTGCAACAGAGCTAAAACTGAATCTCTATTGCACTTGATTATGTCTTCACATTTTTAACTTTGACATTGGTTAATCCATTTAGTTATTTAATAACTAAAAAGTATTAAGCAGTAACTTAATAAATAGACCCTTCCAAAATTCTCAACTAGTGACCTCAAATAGATCAAAATCATTAAATGCACATACAAGTCCTCTTACAAATTGCAAAAGAATGGACTGTCTAAACATGCAGACTCAAAGATTATATAACTGAACTGAGCTGCTCAGAAATAAAATGGCCTAACAATACAAAAAGGTGATCTTCACTAAGAGGTGGCAAAATTAAAGTTAAAGATAAAAAACCCTGAATCATTAAAAGAGACAGAAGTAATAAACTCCCTAAAAAGATAACTGTAAGTTGAAAGAAATAGATTTCCATATTGGTCATATATCAGACTAAAACATACTTACTAGAACATATATTTGTAATTGCAATATTATTTGTAACTCAGAAATTCTATTTTAGTTTGCCACAGGAAAAAAAGCATTTCTCAATATGTAAATGTATTCTTTGCGACATTTCAGTAAGTAGTATATCAAAACAAACCTTTGGTGTTATTTGAGAAAGCTGCTGAATATCCAAATCATCTATCTCTTCTCCAGAGATTGCCTGTGAATTTTTGGAATACAATCCTAGTCGACTAGCTGCAAAAAAGTCATAAAAAACCCCTTTATTATAATAATTTACCCTTTTAAGACATTAAGTACCCAATTATTTTTTTAATCCTAATATTTTCTGCAGCACTTCAAATTTGAAATACCTGGAGCAGAACATCTTACTACAATATTGATTCAGTATGTTGGAGTAAATTAGATGAACTTTTGAGTAACAACAACATGCTACAAAGTCTATCCTAAACCAGATATTATTTGCTTAGTCCTTTTAGGTTTAAAGGTCTGTAGTTGATTCTGTCAGGTGTCATATAAACAAATAGAGGAGTTCAATCCTCTCAAAGAATTTACAGTTCAAAAAAACCATGACAGAAAATGAAAAATAGCAAGAAGGAGACAAGGAAAAAAAAAACAAAAAACCTCTGATAAAATATTCTGAATTTGGGAGTACCTTTTTTATGTGCCCATTCAACTGTTCATTATCCTGTGTGTAAAGAATTCATATTCCAACTAAAGTGCTTGTTCTTTAATCCATTGTATTGTTAAAAGAAGTGAAACAGTTTGTTAAAATATTTATTAATAATACTTAAATTTCAAATTTAGTTGTATGGACAAAACTGTACTGGACAGCACTGAAGTGCCATCCATCATTACTCCTAGTCACTGGCTATTTTAGTTTATCCCTGTTATCAGAGACAGCCATCCAAAGCTGAGGGTAGACACGGTGGTGGTGCTGATGTAACTGTAAGAATCAGAAATCAAGCATATGTAATAAGAAAACAACATACAAAATACAGTTTCAAACAGTCATATATTAACCAAATAAAAAAAGCCACTCTTCAAGCTGAAACCAAAGTATCACTTCAGGCTAGGATCCTGTGATTTTTGGTCTTTCTCTCTACTAATTCCACTGTGACATATATTAACCCAAAATACAAAACCTACAATCATAAAAAAGTCCCCACATTTCATAACAATTAACTAAGCAGATAACAAGGAAATATGAAAGGAAATAAACTATTCTTACCAATGGCAACTGCAGTTTCCTGTGAATCTCCAGTAACCATTTTTATTGCAACTCCTGAGGTGATAAGTGTAGTAACAGCTTCTTTTACACCAGTCCGTGGGGGATCAATTATTCCCACAAGCCCCAAAAAAGTCAGCTGTCCTAACTCAGGACCAGAAGCTAAGGCCAGAACTTTAGGAAGAAATAAAAAATGTTAAGAATTGAAATTATTGTTTACATCAACATTTAAAACAACTATTTCAGCCTAACAGGCCAGCATAAAGCAAAGGGCTGGAATTGATATTTTCCTTTTTTAAAACCTTGGCAGTAGCAATGCTGAGCATTCACAATAACCTACTGAGATACACTCTTGTCCTCTGAAGAATTTCTTACCAAACAATCAGGTTTTAAACATAGCTCTCCTATTTATTCTCATCTGAAAGTGTTTATATTTTGACTGTATGGAAAGAGAACCACATCTAGCTTTGTGATTTCTCTGTGCATTTCTTTTATGCATTAGGATGAAAGGGAGAATCAGTTAACTTATTTATTTTCTGCCTTTTTTTTTTTTTTTTAACCTTTTGAGAGGCAGATTTCATTGAGTACATGTTGAATATTTTCTGGAATGTCTTTTAAAGTAGGATTCTTAATTCAAATATATTTAAATATAAATAGAGTTGTAAGGGAAAAGCAAGTTTGCTTTTTTCAAAACATTACCCTTGATTTTTTTGTTTGACAGACAGAACAAATGATAGTTCAAATAAAATTGCAAAAAAACTCCCGACTCCTAGCATATCATTTCAGCTTCTAATAATTTGCATCTTAGCAATTTCCAGAGCCACAGAGCACCACACCCTTAAAAAAAAAAATTAAAAGCTGTCCATGGACTTAACAGCCTAGAGATCTCTTTACAGAGGCTAAAGAAAGCCAGTCATGTATAATCCTGGCCCATAATCAATTCATGTCAACCATCTTGTGAAAAATACTATGTTTTATCTAAAATTCTCCACAGCTTCTTAACGTAGAAGTTAATTCTAATGGCATGTGCTGACCTGCCATCAGTTGTGCTAGCCTAACTCATGAAGGTGAAAGGAGCCAAAGTAATGGACAAATAAACACATTCACATGAAAAAAAAAAAAAAACCCAACGACCCACAGGCATCTATAATAAGGTATGGAAGCCATTAAGTAGCAATGTTTAGTTATGGCCACATGCAAGAGATGACAGGAAGCAACAGAGCCCTTTCTCACCCTCTGCAGTTTAATCATGTTATACAGGCCTAAAAACTAAACAACACGGTGGCACTCACTGAACAAAAAAACCCCCAACCATCCAAATAAAAAAGAAGATCCTTGTGTTTTGGGTTGCTCTTATTTGTTGTTGTTGGTTTAGAGTTGTTTTTCTTTTTTAAACAACAAGCAGTGCCATTTAAATGAAATTGTTATTTTGAGAGACTGAAACAGCCTTACCTCTAAGCCCTGCAGAGCCCATAGACATCTTCTCTTGCTGGTATTGCTCCCTCTGTTGCTGCACCAGGGGTAGGCTCTGTCCCTTACAGTTATATGATGTACAGTATCTAATGACTTGTTCATAAGCACCTTTCATAAAGCAAATCTCAGGTTTGTCCTAGAAGAAAAAAGAGCTGTTGTGTGCACATGTGTGTACACATAACTGCACACACACAAGTACATACACACACGGATATATAAGAATGACAAACATTTACATTTGTTAAAAATCTTAAGAACATAATGCAAATCAAACCTACACTCCTAAACATAAAAATCTGTTCTTTTGAGTGTCTCTAGACAGAGTATGGTTAAGAGTGGTAAAGTCAAAAGAGCCACGCTAAGAATCAATATCTCATTTCAGTAGACATCAGACAAAGGGACTGCAACTCACAGTTTACAGACTAAAAGGCCACACAAAGGACAGAAATTCAACCTACACAGGACATTAGACCTGACAGACCTTAAGCTGCACAGGTCATTCAACTTCCCCTCCACTCTTGTACAAAGCCTAATAACTCTAATACTTTCCAGATAGCCATCTAGCCTTGACACAATGATATCATGGGACTGAGAGTCCACCAACTACCTCAAACACTTAACTCCAACACTAACCAACTCATTCCTTCCCTTCCCCCTCTTTCCATTAGGAACTGCTGCCTCAGCTAAATTTCCAATCACTGATTACTCTCATCTTCTCTCCAGCTGAACTAAAAAGCTCTTTTTTAATCTATTTTCTTCCTGTTATTTATATGCACAGCAGTCAAGTTACCTCAATCTTTCATGATAGGCTTAACTGATGAGAGTTCCAAGTTTCTAAATCCACTGTATTTTCTTAGTCTTCAAATAATTTATGTTCCCTTTAAATCTGTTGTCAATTTTCCAACGTTCGTTTAAAATTGCTGATTCCAAAACACAGACACAGTGAGTCTTTACACGGAGTAAAATCTTATGCCAATTTCTGCTCACTGTTCTATAGACAGACATGGATAATCAATATATATAGATATAGCTATCTATATATAGACAGAGATATCCCATATAGCTAAAAGGAGGTAAATCTTTCTTTCCAAAGCAAAGATTTTACAGTGATACTGGAACACTGTCAGCAAGCCTGATTTTGGTCTGAAATACTGGAAGTTTTTCCATAAATCCAATATAAGGTCTGCTGTTGCACATATTGTCTAGAAGGCTCTAGTTATCAGACTGGCAGTAATTATGTCAATACTTGTAACAAAAACATTCATATGGATCTAAATGAAACATGAATGGGCATATGTCTGTGAAAGTACCAGAAGACAGGAAAAGAGGTTAAAGAGTGGCTTGTATTGATAATCCATGCCAGTGATGACATCAATAAAATCTGTCAACACTGGGGATGTGATGTCTGTTTCTGGTTTTAAAACCAGAAAACCTGTGTACTCAAAAAAATGAAATTTTACTATTAAATGTCAATGCATATTCTTGCTCTTAATTCATTACGTAACTATGCAGCACTTGAACAGCAGACGATTGGCAGAATTGCTTTAGATGTTTGAGAAAGAAGAAGAAGGAAGGAAAAATAGCTAAGTATACAGCCAAGGTCTCAGTTTTCAAAATACTTAAAATAATTTCCCAGGATGCCTTTTATGGAAATTATTTCTTGTGATTCCTTTTCTCTGTTTCAGAGCTTGAAACTAATGCTACATTATCAAACCATATTTCTAGGACTGTGCACTACTGCCAGCCTTCCAAAACTTCCAAAGTGAAAAAATGAAGATATTAAACAAGGTAGATAACCATTCTACAGGAGCCAGCACTCATGGAAACAGTGACTGAAGTTTACCTGCTGCGTTCTGTGAATGCATTTAACAGCCATCCATTTTTGTTCTGAGCTGAAGGGATATTCAGCCTTCCTTATGTAGTCTTCCTGGACTCCATCTAAACCCATCTGTATAAAACAGAAGTACCACCACAATGTCAGGACCTTTTCTTTTCAAATAGGTATGAAATATGATGACTTGTTGAAACACCTTAGCTAGCAAACATCATTTAATTAAAGAAAAATTTAATCTCCAAAGTTGCCTTTTGAGCATACTGTTCCAGTTTTAGAGAGACTTCTTCACAAACTAGCACTGAAAACACATAGAAACTTCTTTCAGGCTTCAGCATGAGCCTTGCTACACTTCTCAGTGGCTGTAATGTGTCATAGCATCACAAAAAACCACCAACAAGCCCTCTCCCTCCCCAAAAGAAAAAAACCCAAACACTTCAGCACAATGTCCACAATTCAAAAGCCCTTAACTTAAGAGGCATTATAAATTCTGCAGTCACAATACATCAGTTATCAACTTCCCTCTGCTACTGATGTGAAACTGGGAAAGAGGACAGTCAACATGTAAATCAGTTTGTGGCAGGTTAAAAGACAGTACTAAGTGCAAGAAGATGAAAATAGAGATTTTACTTCACTCGTAAATATTTTTTTCTGATCCTTCAGAACGCCCAAGATTTACAAGAAAGAAACATAGGAGATGAGCAGTTGCAATACAAATCTAGGAGATCCAAAAGAGAAGAAAATGAGAAAAACAAAGCCACAACTTATTTCTACACATTTCCCACCTGCCATGAATCCAAAAAGCACCATCAAGTACACACCTTCATAGCAAGTGCAATTAAAGCCCCTTCTGTTGGCTTGCCCATCAATGTGTTGTTTCTAATCAAGGCATCATTGCACACACAACCAGCCTAAAAGGTGAGGAAGGAAAGGGGAGAAAACAGAACACAAAGTAAATGCCATACAAAGCTCTCACCATCAATTAAAACTCACTTTTCTTTGCCAAGATCTTACCTCCACAATCTTGCTAATGGATGGGTTGTTATAACCATGAATAACTTCACCATCGAGCATCACTTCTCCAAACCTGTTATAACCTACTCCAGTAACCTGCAAGACAAGCGGCCAGAGGCAACATCCAATGTAGCGTTCACCAGGTCAACTGCTCTCAGCTTTTTATTATAAACTACTGAAGAATTTCAAAAGGCCATTCAGAATGGCTGCTTTTTACTCAGTGTGCATGAATTCTTCTTACTCAGCTTCTAATGCAGCAACACTCTGAGTTCAATAAAATATATTAGAGACTAATTTCTTTAAATAGTATCAATTTTATTCCTTAGCATAAATAAATGTAGTATGTTGTTTCCTTACAGTATTAGGTACGCTTTCTTTTTTTCTTCTTTCCTTTGCTTTCTAACTTTTTCCTCCTATTTGTCTTTACCCTGATTAATAATGCATACCCCCTGCAGGGGAATGGAATTACAAAGCAGACTCCTACTTCCATCAAATTATTAAAAAAAAAAAAAAAAAAAAAGAAACAGTTGAACAGCCTCTCAGTTTAGACCCCAGAAAGGAGTTAGAATCAGTAAAATTGTATTTTTAGTGCATAAAACCAGGCGTCCTACTAGGATCCTAAAAGTCTTCATATCTACAGCATTAACAGCTAATATATTTCACAGCCATTTTAAGTTCTCTTTCCGTTAGGAAAAAGGAGCTGATTTGACCCAGATGCAACTGTGCTAGTAGCAGTATTCATATAGACTTCTAGCAATAAAAAACCAAATATCAGGATATATAAGAAAATATAGGTAAATAATAGGAAACAATGTGAAAAAATGCCAGTATTTTTGCTTACAGAATTAAATTACAAGACCATCTATTAACCCTATTGTGGAAACAAAACCCTGATCAAGGAGTTTTAGAATTTAAGAACTTGATTAAAACATTCCTATGAACCCACATCCAGTTCCACATCTCACTGCTTTTCCATTCCTTGTGCTTTTACTTCTCTTTTGTGGATTTACATCATTGGTCTTTCCAGCAACTCCCTAATCTCAACAATCACTGTTTCATGTCCTGCTCCTACTTGCAAGTCCATCCATAATAAAAAAGCAAGAATGACAGTGCATATTCAGTAATGAACAGTTCACACAACAAACTGTCTTTTAGGCAAAAAGTTGGATATTTCCATTTAAATGTTTGGAACATGTAAATTTTAGGGGGTTTTCTCTGTACCTGAAACAGCAAAATAGCCTCAACTTTCTGTATTGAAGAAAAATACAATCTCTCAACTTTTCTGTGTATCTTAGTATCTTTTACTGTGTGTGACCTACAGTCACCAAAAGTTTTAAGAACTTAACACAGATAAAAAAATGCTTCTGTAACCAGAGAAGGCTTGAATAGCACAGCTCAAAGGCTGCCTACTAAATAAACTGAGGGACAGGAGTTTAGTGCAACAAATTTACGCTTTCTTAACTGATGCCTTACCTGCAGGATAGTCCAGCATGTTTCAGCTGATACACACAATAAAATAAAAAGGCAAGTTTTAATCTAAGTGTCACACTACATACCTCAGCATGCTGCCCATCAGAAGTAAAAATATGGGTAACAGTCATTTCATTCTTCGTCAGAGTTCCAGTTTTATCTGAACAAATGACATTGCAACAACCTGAAACAACAAATTAACATTTATAAGGCAATTCTTGTTTAGAACAATCTGAGTAACCAACAAAGAGAAAAGCATGCAAGCTGAGCAAATTTCGAGAAATAGTGCAGATGTCTGTGAATAAGAACAAGTGATAGACAGCAAATTTTCAACTACTAATGAATAATTGTACAAGGTTCTTTGCGAGTTTGTCCAATAAATAAACAACCTCCAAAATAATTTAAATCTCAAATTCACAACTTACATAAAATGTGTCCACTCACTATCTCTCCTTTATTTTATTTTGCTGTACCTCAAGCTACATTACTGAAATCTCAGTTGTGATTCCTGGTGAGGAGAAAAACTAAGAGCCTGCTTTACAGAAGTCATTCTTCTTTATTAAAAAGTACATCATGTATTTAACACTAGCCATAATATTTGCATCACAGAAGTGTTACACCAGGAAGTCAAAAGTGTGACTTACTAATAAACATGCAAATTTTAATAAGCTTGAAAAGATTACAAAAATGTGTGATTTCTACATGCCTTTTTAACTCCAGAATGGAGATTCTGAGAGAGTGTTGCAGCGTATTGACATTTCTGGACATGACAGCATGAACTGTACAAGCAACAAAAAACCCTGCAACACTAATGAAACTCTGCTAGCAGCACTGGAAAAAAAAAATTCCTAATCTTCAAATTGCAAAAAGGAATTCAGATGCAGCAAAATTACTTAGCTTAGTAATTCTATTTCTCTTCCATGTTCTGTGCTTTACATGACTCAAACTGCATACAGAACTTCTTTGAGCTTTAAAGTTCTTAAATGATTTTATGTTCTAATATAACATCCTGAAGGTGCATTCTAATTACAAGGCTTTTTCTAATATTCAAATATGGAGTTGTTTTCAACTGTCAATATCACTCCTAAATTTACACCAATAAGTTTTAATTTCAAAAACATCTTACAAGTCTTATTTAACAAGAACATCTTAAAGCAAACAATCAGCTTAGTGTATTGCTAGCATGCTATTAACTGGCAGATTCTGTATTTACAGTTCAAAAAAAGTAATTAGAATTCCCACAGAAACATCTCCCTGAATTGCTCCAGTGTAATTCAGATTCAATTTGGGAATGTTTTAAAGATGCCACCACACTGCTAGCAAAATAAGAATACCTGCTTTGTTTTCCTCATTAGTCATTAATATTTCCTAACATTTACATCACAAACACTATCTCTAAGTTAGTCGAGTCATACCTAAAGTTTCAACAATAGGCAGCTTTTTTACAATAGCCCGTTTCTTCACCATTCTCATCACACCAAGGGCCAGTGTAACCGTTACCACAATTGGGAGGCCTTCAGGGATTGCAGCTACAGCCAAACTGTAAGGAAAGTAAATAACAGATCTGTTTTCCAATGTCATACAGGGATACACAGTAGGGATGAATTTACAGTTCAGAACATTGTTTCTGTAGCTGACTGATCACTGAGATTAAAACAGAAATGAAGGAATTGCCATGTGATTCAAGTTATATAGCATTCATTATAAGAAACCTGCTGAAGACAGCAACAAATGAAATAAATTAGATCATTTCTACTCATTATTTATGCAAAAGTATGAAGAAATGTAGGGGAGAGGGAGAAATCAATTGTACATCTGTTTTGCCTACACAAAACACTAATTAGGACTGCACAAAGCAGCCCAGATTGTGAAGAATAAGTGTAGTCAGCACTAAACAGAACTGGGAAATGTCAGCACTGATCTACAATTGTTACTGCCAGATCATGACGTGGCAGCAAATTAAGTGAAGGAATGGCCTTGAAGGTCATTTAAAAAACAAACAAATAAAAAACTTGATGACAGGGTAAACAAGATCACAACTCATTAGGCAATGCTCAAAGATGCAGTTCCTGGGTTTCTTTCCTCCCCTCCACAAATGTGTAATTCTTCAGAGTCTGATCCTGTCACTTAAAGAAACCCTTCTGCCTTATGCACTGCCCACGTAATCAGCAACCCAACAACTTTTCTAGAAGTATGGAGTTAGACCATCTAAATTCAGTGCTGTTCTCAGCAAACACACTGGGATTAAGTCTGCATAATACAGTAGAAGATGAGTTACTGAACTACATGACACAAAGCTTACAATAACTTAGTTTTGTCATATGCCTTGTAAAATCACAGCTACTTTATTTACTCAGTAACAAAAACTGAAACTGTACAACTCTACTGTCTGTTTGCAGATGTTCCACAAGACACTCAGAAATCACCATATGAATGTAAAGTTTAAGAGACTGACAGGAACACACTGCATCATTAAAAATATGTATGAACCTGCTTTTCTATTTTCATTTTGAATTACTTACATGAAGTTAAGAGCAGTGTATGCAAGCATATTATAAAACAGATCACTAGCTTTCAAACACTTGCTGAAATGCATGATCTACATTATTTCAAAACATAAATCTTACCTCACACCAATTGTGAACATATCAAGGATATGCTTTCCTTGCAACCAGCCAACTAGCATAATAACTCCTATAAAGAAAACAGTCAAGGGGATAAATGTAAAATCAGCATGTACTGTAGCCTCATGGGGACAGGAAAAAAAGAACTCAAATAACCTGAACAAAGCTTACCATTGTGCTACCTATAAAAACTTATTATTTATTTCACTGTCATGATTCCATTAGTATGGCAAAGATGAAGAAAGTATCAGCCAGTCAAGCTGCCCAATCACATCTCTGAGTGAGGTACTCACTTACGCACACCTTGAACCAGAATCCAAGATACATTGCAATTTAAAAGGAAGCATTTAGAGGACCAAAAGTCAGTAAAGTACATTTGCAGGAAGAAGCAAGTAAACACCCTTATGATTAGAGTTATGTCACATTACGCAATTTTCAGATGACTAGTGCCGTGAGCTCAAAGTGACCAATGAAATCAAGAGCCAAAAGAGTCTTCCACTTCCCAGGCCTACACACTAGTTTCCATTGGATAACCTTTTGCAATTATTTTACATAAATTATCTTACCTATTATACCAAAGGAATACAAGGAAAGCTGTTTTCCCAAGAGATCCATGCTCTTCTGCAGAGGTGTCTTTGGAGCCTTGATGAATGGCAAACATGCAGCAGTTAACAAATGGACTGCATCACAATTTACTTCACAGATGGAAAATTCAAGACATAAGATAAATAAGATGCAGTTATACCCTACATTTCCATACATTTACTTTAGGAAAACAGACTGTTCTTTCACAGAATTCAATGACAATCAAAAATACTTAAATGAAATTAAATATTTATTAGAAGTATTCTTCTAGGGCTTTGTGATATCGGCAACAAATGGAATATAAAAGGTCTTATCAAAAATCTCATTAAAAAACCAAAACATCATGCCAACTACAAGCCAGCATACTTCCTCTGAGACCAAACAAGCTCTTGGTAGCAAGAATAAAACTGATTTTCAAAATAGAGGCATTAGAGCCCTGGAAGGCCATTTATATTTCAGAAGGAAGGAATGTTTTTAAACATCTACAGAAAATTCAATTCACCAAAACAGAAAGCTATGTAAATATTTAGACAGGTGCAGAGTATTATTTTCACAGTTAGTATCTTTAAATCAGCTATGGATATTTTGTTGCACTGCATTCAATTACTACTTTCCTGTCCAAAAGCTAAGATTTGCTTGACTAGCGGAAGTGAAGCAATGTATGTACTAAAAGCAATGTATGTTTAACTAAGTTCCTATGGAATAAATTCAAGGTTTTAATGTATGAAATACACACTTTCAGTACATCTTTGCTTCTAAATCTCTTACCTCTTCTGCTTGCATCATTTTAAAAACCTCTCCAAATTCAGAGTTTTCTCCTGTTCCAATAACTATCCCCTAAAAAAACAAAAAACAACAAAAAGACAAATCAAATCTGAAGTTTTAATTTTATTGGCTGTTATTGACAGATTTGACTCCAATCATGGCCAAATGCCATTTAGCCCAATAACAATTTTAACTTGATTTACAGAATTAGTTCTTGTCCACAAGCAGGGAATTTTTCCTAAAAAACCTTTTGCCTCAGTGAAACAAATTGCTTCTCTGTGCACTGCTGAAGTCTTATTAACTACCAGTAGCAAAACTCAAATTGGTAACACCTAACACTAGTCAGACCTGTATTTTCTTTTACACATTTTCAAACATGTGAGTATAGCTCTAGAAGCAAAATACCACAAGCTAGACAGAGGAGTTTCACATCATCTGCTCCCTATGAATTTGAACTCTCATGGCCGTAGTTTTCTTACTAAACTAGTGTACGAAAAAGCACCAGTGAGAAAAGCTTTGCAAAGTACCACACTAATCACTGGGAGGTAAACTTAAAAAGTAAGAACTGTCTTTAAATAGTTGAAGCACGGAACATAGTCTTCTCTCTCAATAATTATTTTACCTTTGCTTTTCCACATCTGACCAATGTCCCCATGAAAGCAATATTGCTCCTAGTAGTAAGGTCTCCATTGGTTGCTGCTGGCTGAGGAGCTGTAGATTTAGAGCAAGGAGCTGTCTCACCTGTGAGACTGGACTCATCAATAGAAAGGTCCACAGCCTTTGAAAACAAAATAGATAAAAAGCATGACAATATTTTGTAAGTATTTCAAAGTGTAAAAGTAAGTTTCACAATTCTGACCATTAAAATATAACCAATTTATTCATATGATAAGGAGACAAGTCAATATTTTAAGGATCAGCAAACCAAAGAGCACTTCTACAAAGGTCTCAACCAGAGTCAAAGACGGAAGATGAAGATGACACTTTGCTACTGTTCAAATTTAGCCACAAGCTCTGAAATATTTATCACTACCAGCAAAAGGAACTGCATTTTGAGTCTACACTGTTGTAGGTATGTTAGGTTTTGATTCAATACATTGGCTTTAGAGATGATCAGAAAACTTGATGGACCACTCATTAACATACAGAAAATCTAGGCAGAAGAAAAGATCTGCAAATTCATTATGAAAATCAAGATTGTCCCCAATAAATCAGACCAGTGAAGGTTTTCACTTACACAAATCCCTTCCCAAAGCAAATAGTGCCTAGTTACCACTTCTACTGTTTTCTAGGACAGCATCCATCAGAATATGCAGAACAAATCAAGTTCTTTCTCTGAAAAGATGACCTTCATATAATTTCTTTTTAAACCCCACAACCCTGCAGCAATGCCCAGTAGACACAAGTGGAAAATAAGATGACATGCTCTTAGTTTTAAATGATGTGCAAGAGTAGTTTATGATGGAAAAATTCTCATCTAGTGAAGGGCTGCAGACAGCTGAGAAACTTCTAATTCCATTTCTGCTTTCCTTTGCAAGAGGCCTGAGCATGCTGCTATCATACCACGGTATCAGATATGAGCAAGAAAGTAGGTGCTGCTGCAACAGCAGTTTCATAACAATGCAGGGACTACACAATTGCCAAGTGAAGCAGAATGTTTGCAGTCATAAAAAATGAACCCACTCAAGTACCAACTACACCACAGAGGCTAACAACACAATCCAAACAAATTTGTCAAGAAACTAGTTAATTTAGAATTTGTCTATGAAATGAACACTGATTAATTAACTATCAGCTGTGGATAATGTGGACGTATAGATTTTTATGTCCAGATACTACTTTAACAGGATAGATAGCCCAAATACTGAGCAAACTGAGGATGCCCAGTCTGACAGAAAAATTACATTATCCAACTAAAACCACCAAAATATGACAGACGAATACATATATATACACATTCCACTTAATTTTTAGAAAATGTTTAAGTACTGCTATAAGGCAATTGCTTCAACTCAAGCACTTCCAGCAGTGCTAATACCACAAATTAAGTATTTAGTAAAGTAGAAGATATAATAGCATGCACTGATGAAAAAGCATCGGAGAGAAAAGATTACACCAGCACAACTTCACAAGTTTTTCTGATATTCCACTACTGGAGAACAGTGGAACTGCACCTTAAAATGTAATGCAAATAAAGAGTGAAAACCACCTTCAACCAGATGCCAAAATATCTTAGCAGTCAGACTGAAAACAGTGTTTTTACAACATATTTAACACTGAGAGGAGAAAAAATAGCATTTTCAAAAATACATTATACATAAAATTGAAAAATTCTTTCTTCTTTTGTCCTACAGTTAGAAACCACATACATTGGTTAAGAATGTATGTGACATTTGGAAAGTAATTATTTCAAATTTTCTGTCAAGACAGTTGTGAACTCCAAACAAGACCACTTACTGCACTTCAGTATTCAGTGGCTATCTTCCCCTCTGTCCTACAAAAAGTAAAGTTATTAAATATTAAACCCAAGTTAGGAATATACCTCAAATAATCGTAGATCAGCTGGGACTCTGTCTCCCACTGACAGGCAGACTGTATCACCTGGCACTAAATCTCTTGCAAGTGTGTGTTCCACCCGACCTTCTCGCACACTGCAGGCACAAAGAGCAGTAAGAGTGACTTCTCTGGCATATGGGCTGAGGAAAGCATCCACACCATTGGTTGCACATTGCAATGCTACACATTTCAGCAAAATATTTCTAATTTGCTGCTTGTTCCCAAGAGCCTACACACCAGTAACATCATTGGAAGGGCTCAGAGACACATCCACAGTGTAGCTTTTTAGGCTCATAAAACAATCTTTAAAGTGAGCAAAAGCAAAGTGTGTTCTGTGTCAGAGTAAGAACTTGACACAAAGGAACTAGAGTTCAATAAAATCTTTCCCATTCACTCATTTCAGATTAAACTCCTTATGATTTACTTTAGGACTCAAAGGGCAAAACTACATACCAATGGCATTCTGGAGGCACTAGTTTACTAAGCTCTTCAAGAGATTTTTCTGATCTGTACTCCTGCAGAGACATTTTATTAAAAACAAAGCAGATCACAGTTTTAAACAGGGAAAACTTACACAACATAAAATACAGCTACTGAAATTTATTTCATTAATAAAGTTGCATTAAGTAATATTCCAAACAGGTAAGAGATGACTTTCAGCAGTTTTATATTAGATAGGTTAAAGAGCAAACATGGTCCAAGCACTGAAAAATTTACAGATTTGCCTACATGCGTTTCTTCTGAAGAAACAGCAGAGGTGCTTTGCATTTTCCTTCAGTATTTTCTGGTCTTTGTAAACTTGCTAAAATGCTTCTAAACTCAGGGATCAGACACATTATTGAATGCTACAGTTTAACAAATTAATACCAAAAATACGGTGTCCATGCTCTTAGCCCCAGGAGAGCCAAGGTAACACAGCTCATCTTTAACTCAATAAACAGGTCACAAAATTAAGGCACTATAAAGCACAAACACACAAAACAATTCTGGTACACAAGCACACCCCGACTGAAGCTGTGCATTTATAGAATGAAAACAACTTTTTTATGACTTGGGAAACGAAGACCATCTTTTATTCCATTTCTGCACAAAACTAAAGCAAGAGTTACATTTTCAAATTCTATGAAGTTACACGTTTAAGTACTTCTACATTGTTTATTACAAGGGCTTCCTTACAAGTGCTCTTATTGCTGAGTATAATACTGATACACGTGCATAAATGTCAACACGGTTAAAGCAGGACAAATCCTGCACTTTAGAAAAGGCAAACACTTGGATGAAAGCACATTTCTCAACCACTCACAGCACAATGCACAAACAACTACTTCAGTCTTTTTAATAAAAGAGTTTACATAAAAGCAATGATCTTTTTTGGACAACAGCTGTCTTACCTGAACGAAGGCAACTGTAACAACAATGACTATTGCCTGCAAGAGAACAGAAGTGGATGAGACAAGAGCATTCCAAATGACCATGAAAGTAAGCAATCATACTTGATTTTTCTCAGTCATAGTTGTTACTACAATTAACAAGATTATTTGGAAACAAATTAATTTTCTCATGCTTAAAATCACTCGGTATCTCTCAGGTCTGTCATAAAAGCAATGCCATTATCTATTTGCACCTGCTTCAGTGATGTCCAAGAATGCAATAACCTGATTTTACTGAAAATAAGATTAGTAACTAGATAGCAAACTTGAAAAACTGCCTCTGCTTCCTGTTTCTAAACAGTGAATAAGAAACAGCAATGGAAAGAGACCCATGACACAAACAGAAAAACTGACTGCTGTTTTCTGTGACCAGAACAAAGGTGTGTTAACTGCTACAGGGCATCACAGATGTGGTTTCATTCAAATACCAAGGTAACAGAAAGACTAGATAAGAGGCAGCAAGCTGAAGAACCTGTCTGGAGCCACCAAACATCCTAGCAAGAACAAGAGACAGACGAGCCTCAGAAACTCTGCCCAAGGCACTCACAGATTGAAACAGGACACTGGGCACAACCCAAACAGATAGCATTGCAGAGATCCCAAACAAAAAAGCTAAAACATATTGCTCATTAGGAAGAACCCAAGATAAGTCCTAAGGCCTCAAGAACAGCATTCAGAGTCCCCTCTATCACATATAATTCTGGTTGCAACACTTTGACATCAACATTACAGGGCTCCTAAGCACGTGATGTGAAAGTGAGCAAATGAAGTAAATCTGTTCCAGGAAACAACAAAGATCAGTTTGTTGCAAAGCAAGTCTCATCTTCTCCTTCAATACACTCTCAAATTGAGTATTGCTTCACTAACTGAATTTGTTACTCAAGCTGAACTGTTACACTGATTTCTTCCAGAACCCTAACACAACAACCATTAATTAAGCCTTTCAAGTACACACAGCAACTACTAAAAATAACCAAGATATTACCATTTTGCAAGTGAAAAACTCTCTTGAACTCTTAAATAAATCCACATAAATCCACCTTACTTGTGCTAGTAATATTAGCCTCATCAACTGAATATGAGGAAATAACTATACATATTTCATCTTTCCATGGAAAAAGCTCCTCATTCCTAGGCTCACATCAATCTCTCAGCTTGCGTCTGTGTGTAATGGCTTGCATTAAGAAGCCAAATGGAAAGTATTAAATAATTTTACTTTTCTTTTAATCTCCATCAGTTCCCAGTCCAGATCAAGAAGTTTTACATTTGTACCAGCAGAGCTAAAAGGATGGCAGAAACAGCTCAAGACAGCAGTGCTATCAAAAGTATTACATGTCATTGGTCTTAAGTAGCAAATGAGTTTTGTTGCCAAGGCTCTGAGCACAAATGCATAGTCATAGAAAAACTGCACTATCATCTGAAAATGAAGTAAAACAAATATTCAGTTGGTGATAAAATGGGAATTTGATAATAACAAGACTAAATGGTACAAGTTAGTCAGAAATTAGACAAAACCCACAGCTGATAAGTTTAACTCAACCACGCTTTTTCTCCAAATTTTAAGATACTTCTATCAATGTCCACAAGGCTATTAAAAGATTTCTTCCCAAGCTGCAATAAAGAATGCAAAAATTACTGCTCTCTTACACTAACTGTCTTGATTTTTTTCTCTTTGTCCTGCTCAAGAGGGTTGAGAAATAGAATTAAGAGGACTAACCAAAGAGAAAAAAACACCAAATAATTCAACTTTCAGCCACAATAATTAAATATATTTAATAATACAACAAATTACTGACATCCACCTTAGGAACACAATAAACTGTTCCAAACCAATACTACACTCAAATTCAAAATCACAAGCTTTATCTTTAAGAGGCCACATACTTTATCTTTCAAAGGCAACTATTCTTTATAAAAAATTAGAGGGGTTAGGAGCAAACCTCCAGTTACCCTGAGTTATGTACAAAAGTAAAGTCAACAGAGAAAGTGCAGAAGTAAGAAAAAACAGAAAAAAAAATCCTGCTAGAACGTGCCTCTAGTCATACAGAAATCATGATTTTCAGTCACCACCTATCACCCCTAAAAGGTCAAAGAGATTACAGTTTTCTTCTCTGTGCCAATTGCAGTGACAAACAGTTTTGAGTACTATATTTGGCTCACTAGTTTAGCACCCTATTTAACTGCAACCTTCTACAAAAATTTATTATTTGAGCTTCTATCTTTCTTCTGTGATTTCTAGGCAGTTCAGGTTTTACTTCCTCATGTTTTAAAAGATTACATCTTTCAAGTAAATTCACAGAAGGTTTATGTTGGCTTCAATTTGAAATTAAAGCACAATTTCAGATTAAAATTAAACAGAATATGCCAAAAATTGCTTCTCTGAACAAATGCCTAAAGACAAGCATTTTAACCAACAGAAAAGATGCAAGAAGCAGCCATAAAATTATTCCTGGATGTATTTTGATATGTATTGCTGCTATCAATCAAGGAAGAGGAAAAAACCAAAATCCAGTCACGAACTAAACGGATTTAATGATTAACACACAAATCCAACTCAGTAACTGCAATCAAGTGATCCCACCCCACACTGGCATTCACATGATGCTGAGCACACATGTGGTCACACATTCCCAACTACTCCCAACCAAGACAGAATTTTAGTTCCTTACCACAGTAATACTGACAGCATCATCAAACTGATGCATTACAACACTGATGACTGCAGATGCCAGGAGAAGCATAATAAGGGGATTTTTAAACTGAAATGAAACAGAAGAGTAATTCAGCCACACTCTTGACAGAAAGGCCATTTTACCTACCCCTCAAAGCACACCAGATCTATTTTTGAAACATATTATTCTATTATTAAAATATTTATAACCTACCAGTGCAAAAAAAACGAACTCTACAGTTCAGATGCTTACTTGAGGCATTTTCTTTTAAATATCAAAGACCTTGAATAGACTGTATTCAATATGAAAGAGGAAGAAAATGTTTCTTACATTTCTCGATTCACATTTTAAATGCAAAAAAGAATAATCTCCTATAACTGTTTATACTGTATTTAAACATAGAAAAAGAAGCTGAAACACATTGAAAATGACTTTGAGGTAAAAGACTAATCCCATTCCAGCAACTGATCACTATTAAGGCAGCGATATAGGCCTCAGTTTTCAGTTCATGATTTCTTGTTTTACACAAGAAAAGTTTTCATTTTAGATCATATGATTTCCACAGATCTTTAAGGCTGAAACAATAAAGGATCTTGCTTCTATGACAGCTGGTTGCTAACGTGGTGACTTTTTTGAGAAACACTACAAAAAACAACATTCCTACAATTCAGCTGAAGAACACTCCAAAAGCAGATCTGATAAGCACACTCAAAGCAAGTATGAATCTTAACAAATCCCATCTAAAATAGGCCTGGGCAATATGCCTTAGAAGTGTCCTGACATATCTGAGGAACTGACCTCACACATTTGAAAATAAAGAATTAATGCCAGAGTACAGCCAGAATGAGATCTGTTCCCACCACTACCATCATCAGAGCTCTGAATGTCTTAATCTCTCCCAAAAACACAAAGAGTCAACCACAGAGTGCAACTTCTGCACAGGGCTGCACTGCTGCACAGCCAAGGTGCAGCAAACACTGACCAAAATATTTAACATTACTAATTCATTGGAAGAATCATCTTCTACAGCTGGGGGTGGGGACGGGTGGGCAGGAGAAAGTAGTGACACTTTCCCATCAGATATGTATGTATGTATTTGAGATATATCACACTGTAAGACAAAAATTCACACTTGACTCTTGCCAGCTCTGCTCAACATCAGAATCAAGGCTGGTCCCACCTCCACCCTCAGATCAAAGGCAGCAGGTTTGCTTTTTGAAATTTCCTATCAAGTTATTCATATTTCACATTCCATTTAAATATTTACCAATGGTCATATACATTGTTCTCTGACCTTAGTACAATTCTGGATCAAGTTTGACTACAGAGATGTTTACTCTGCTTTTCTAGTCCTCAGGCTAGTTATGAATGGCACCCTTTGGATAGCTATGAACATACATGTAAGAACAAATCACAATCAAAACACTATGACATTTATAGGCATATGCCCAAATAAAAGCTTTTTCAATAGGTAAATTAGATATAAACTATACAAACTGTAGTTTCCCACTCTACTAGATTCTTCCCACTTTTATCAAAATATGTTCATGTACACAAAAGCTAAGCAAAACAAAACAAAGAGCAAAACTACTGGAAAGTATTAAAACCAAAAAGCAGAACGGACAAAAAATCTTCACCTGGGATATATATTTTTTCCACAGTGGTTCATCTTCACTAATATCAAATTCATTCCATCCATGGAATGCCCGTCTATGACACACTTCACAGTTTTTTAAGCCATTCTGAAGATTAGCCTATTAAAATATGCAAAGAATAAACAGTCAGCAATTACACTGAGAAGCCAGTGTACACCCAAATACACAGCCTTAGATTATACAAATTTGGGCAACATCGGAAAGACAAGCTTGATACTAATGTTTGTATGACAATAAAAACTAATTAACTACTATTTTAAAACTCTGTTTGGCAGTGTTTAAGGGATTCAACCAAAAATTCATGGAAGAACCACAGAAGCAGATGTTGTTTCACATCTGTAAATGACTGCTCATCTTCCCTGCAAAAAACTCTACAACAAACCAAACTGTGGCATCCTTGAGACTCTTGAGGGTTATATCAGGAGTTCAGTGACTCAGCCAAATGACAGCAATAGCTTCAAAATCTTGAGATGTCAGTGACCAACATTTATCATGGTATACTCCTCAAGCAGTCGAGCATATAGAAAATGAAAAAAGACCATCTATCATGAAAATTAACCCAGATTGAATGGTTCATAAATCTGTCAATGAGTAGCTTTCTCAGTCCTGTTTCTCCACTTAAGATGGAGGCTACCAAAATAAACAAAGAACACTAGAGATTCCTTAGAGAAATTGAAGCAATAAAAGAAGAAAAACCCAGGACAGAATTTTATAGCAAGATTGACTCTAGAATTTTTACTAACAAATTACAATTTTCAAAGCAGACAAATCCAAACATTTTCAAGTTGAATCTCACTCCCCCTGCAAATGCCTGATTTTTTATTTTTTTTAATATGAGGATATTAGAGCATTTCTAGTAACAATTTAAAAATCAACTTGCTTTTAGAAGCAGGTAATAGCTAACATCAAATTGCATGATAATGCATCAACTTTCAATTACAAGATCTGTCTTTAAGAAATATCAAACTTACTGTTTGCTAACACCAGTACATTCTTTAGATATGAAAAAATGACTTACTTGCAGAATACTTGCTACTTCATCAACTGGCAATTCACTTGCTTTTTTTGAAGACAGTACAGGAATCATTGTCTCATTGTCACCATCAGGGATTTTTTGAAGACGTGCAACCTAGAAACAAAACAAAAGTCTAAAGGTAAGGAGAGTGCTAATGTTTTATTTTAAACAACACATGCCAGAGGAATTAAGTATTAATGCCATTCAAAGGCAGTTTTTTATAAACATTGCACTTAAATAATCTACAATTCAGCTCATTTTCATGCAGCTACCACCTGCAATAATAAAACACCGGACATGCAAGTGAAAGCACTAATTTCTGTAACAATGTGTTCAGTGATGGCAAAGATCCTAACAGCAAAATAACTTAATAATCTTTTAGCTCATTATCATCAATATCTAGTCAGAAAGTCACTGCAGATAAATTTCACTCCCTGCTCCTACTTTCTAGTCCTTAATGAAGGTGCTCTAAGCAGGCTTATTTACATTTTCTTGTACATAAAGAAAGGAGAAACACCAGTAAGAAAACCTCAAACAAGAGTACAGATGCAAGTGAAGCCATAAAACTTGACTACAGTACAAAAGCTTCAAATCAGTGCTATAAAAAGTAATGTTTTCTGTAATTTTAGGAAGCTAAAAATTTGTGAACTGCAGAAGAGTACAATAGCAACACTGATTGCATAGGTCAGCACTGCTTTGATATTTAATGAAACTTCAGAGTTTCTGATTTTTGTTTACGTGAGAGGCTGGAGTGATACTCTTTTCTTCCTGCTGACTGTCTCACTGCACCCACAATTAATACTTCATGCTGCACACATCCCCCCACCATTAACTGGAAGACCTAACATATAAACATGCAGACCACAGAAACGGCTTTCACATTATACTTGCACTGAATTTCAACTGGCAGCTTTATGCTTTAGGAAATAAATTACTGTATTGTAATTACTGCATTGTATATATATCCTTTGTGGGTGCTGATACTTAAAATACAAGTACCTAAAGATGACAACACATTAAAAGATTCCAGCATTTTATGTCCCAAAAAAGGTATGGCAATCTTCATTTTCTATATTGCATGCTATTGGTCATGTACTCTATTATTGCAGCTCATTTTCTTTGTAGCTACCAAACACCAGTTTAAGGCAGAAAACCATTAAGCCTGTTCCAAAACAAGTCCACCAACATACAACTTTGACCAAGATGACCCCACTTTCTCAACAAAAATGCTGAGCAACCATGCTTTTCCAGTAAGGGCAGGCAGAAATGAACTGACAGCCATTACAAATTTCAGTGCTGAGAAAAATCTCTTCCCCTGCAGCAACTGACATCACTGCTAAACACAAACAACAACTCCAAAAAAGGACACATAACTGGTCATTTCCCTAATATTATCAATTACGACTTCAGGAAGTCTAATAGCATGGTTTTTTAAGATTATTTTAAGAATTTAAGTGTCCTTAAACAGAAATGTTAAGGTTCTCTCAGAGACCAGGTTTGTTTTCCAAATAAATCTTCATTAGCACAGAACTACAGTGCAACAACAAACCTTATTTTGAAAACCTCTTTGTGACGGACTCAAGAAAAAGTAATTTTGTATGTATTTAATTTATATTACCTCCCACTTTTATGAAGAACTCTGTACGGTATGTGGTGAAAGAAATCTACAGAGAAAATCTGATATAGGATCAGAAAGATAAAAGCTCAAAGTCTTTTTATAACCAGCTCCTTTCACCAGAGCAGAATTACACATTGTACAATAATTCTGAAAGAATCCTCATCTAATTTCTAAAAACCTTTTACAATCTTTGTAGATTAAACTACACTTGTAGTTCAAAAGAGAACAGTTTCAAATACCTAACACTGCCACAAATTAAATTTCAATTGCTTAGCCAAGGAGAAATCAATCACTGTTCCCCTCACAAAATATAAAGTGGTTTACACCAACAGATTTAGGTCCAAAAAACAGCTGTGTTTGCTATCTGCTGGACCACAATAACTGTATTCAAGCAAATGATTTTGCTTTTACTATGCATCTTTTACTTTTACCTCCACAAAACTAGAAAAATTACTTATTCAATACTGCTGGCAAGCGCTCTTTACAGTCCTTTGCACTGCTGCCCACCAGAGATCTCGGCCTCCGCAACACCTTTTAAGGTATCCAACAGAAGCTATTCCCAGAACCACAGTGCTCTGTACTAAAGGAGACAACCCACACAGAGCAAAATTTCTTTCCACCCTATGCTGCAATTAATTTTCCATCATTCATCGGTTGATACCTTAAAAAAGTTCAGTATTTCACTGCAGGCCAAGTTTTTTTACGGATAAAGAAAATGAAGGCTAAGAAGTTATACTGGCCAACATCAGGTATTAGATAGGCAGAACACACATCACCACTGAAGCTTCTAGGTCTACAGCTTTCCATTCCCCACTTGCAGCTAATTCCAGCAAGGAACAAAGCAGCAGGATGCTAACTAACAAAAATAAATCACTGCCTCAGGAAGGGCTTTTCTTGGACCACTTCCAAGATACATACCATCATTTCTAGGCCAAGAAATATGCATCAATCATACGACCATGGAACTGTGACCAAAGGATGTTTATCAAAATTAATACAAATCTGCCCGGAAGGCTTAAACTACACAGAAATTTAGAGTTCCCTTCTGTTTCCTCTGAAGAAAAATCTATGTGTTACTGTTTCTTCTCCCTCATAGGCTACAAGAGCCTACCTAACTTCCTTCTACCATGACCAATATGAAGTACCAACAGTTTACCTCTACCATTGCTTTTCTCAGCAGGATGAGTCCATTATCCACCAGTAGGGCTCACTGACATGAATAAACTTTTATGATTATTTTTAAGGGGAATTTTAGCTCTTCTTGCTCAGAGAATGCAACTGGAGAGATCCACATTCACTGAGAGCAGTCTAAAAATTTAGAACACTCTCACAGCAAAATCTATTTTTAGACAAACTGGTGACCAAAACACTTTGGCTAATTAGCTAATATAAAGCCCTGCAAATGTTACATAAAGCTTCTCAACTGACCTACAAGTATGAAATACAAACATAGCAGAGAAACACATCTACAGAGAACAGCAAAAGTGAAAAAAACCTCTGGATGTTCACAAAACAATGAAATTTAAGTTGAGGCACTGAAAGAAATTTTGATTCTTTGAGACTCCTCCTAAATCTTCAGGTCCATCTGAACAGCTCACTAAATCTGTCTGAACCTGTCCCATCAGTCCCTGTAGAACTGGGATTTTCAAGCCAATTCAAGTAGTACAAAGACCTTTCAACTTGTTTGCAATGATCTGCTGGTAAGATTATTATTGTGCGAGCAGTCAGTGACCCACATTCGGGTACGTGATTACCGCGGATCCCATGTGATCACTACTGAGTCGTGCTGAGTCTAATCAATAGCACAATTAATGAATGTCCACGGAATCAATGTGTAACTAATCAATGGGCATTTCATTTTAAGTATGTGTACAGTATGCTGTCTTTTCCACTTGAAATATTATATGCACCTTGCTCAGGAACTGCAGTTTTATTAATGAGGTAAGGATATTAGAGCAGGTTGTCCATGGGACACTTCAAAGCTCTCATTCCAGACCCGACTATCAGTGACAGATGACTGTACCATAAAACCCCATAAAAGTACAAATTAACAGTGAGCAAACAAGATCTACAATGTGCCATGCCCTGAGCAGAGATCCTTCCAAAACTGTATCATCTCAGGATTCCCAGCATTGGAAAGGACATGATTTAATACCTTGCTATTGCCTTTTCTCAGTTATTACTAGTGACCTGCCTTTCAAGTGTTCATGCCTTTCTTTACTGGGATCCCAAAAGAATGAAGACTTCCTCACCCACCGTAAGAATTAGGTTTCATTTTTTATCTACCTTGCCCATGCTGAAAAAAACAGTAGTGTTCAATGTAACAAAAGGTATTTCACTGAACACCTGACTGAAATGTACAAGCTTCCCATTTCCTGAACTTTGTATATGATCAAACTATGTGTGATATACACTGAAAGGTTTAAAAAGCTCAGATCGTAAAAAGCATGTTCTTCTCCAAGTCTGTACAATTCAGAGCCAAGATAACAGGTCCACAGGGCAACACAGACACCCATACATACAGAAAGATACCTAAATACCAAGTGCTTACCTCTTCTACACTGTCTGGAATCCTGAAAGCACAGAGCTAGAGCTCAACTAAATGTCAACAGGCACAGAGGTCTGACTCTCCCTGTGGATTCACACAGACTTTGGACACAGTTCCCACTAAGCAAAGCCTCTTGGCTGCAAAACACATCTTTAAGGAAAAGACTACACAGAATCTAAGTAATCCTTTTTTTCTGTCAGTTCCATCAGATATGAAGATCCACTGCAAAAACCTTTCCTGCTGATTAGGACATTGTGGCTAGAGGTTTTGGAGATGCATATTTTTAACTGCCTTCTTTAAAGTGTAACTATCTTACTTATCTTAAGCATCATCAAGCTCTCTATTTCAATAGATCATTGCTCAGCATCACAACTGATTCCACAGAGTCACTAGCTAAGAATGACCTTAAAAATACCTGTCTCAGTAGATATTCATGCCATCTTTCCCTCCTCCTTTTGTCTAGAAGGCAAAGTGCTTCTGGAACCTCAATATAAATCCCAGCCACAGAACCATGGCCAAGTGATGACAAGACACAAAAAGGCAAGCGCACACACACACACAAATAAAAGGCATTAGGCACACTTAATAGTTACAGTAAAACCTAGATCAACTGTACAGCAAGAAGCAAATCCCTGAAGCAACAGCAGGTTTCCAAGAGTGGAAGTAAGGCAGACAGAAGCACACAAAGAGCCCTCAGACCATTTTGAAACCAGCAATACTCAACATGGTTGTGACTATGACATGATTTTATCTGTAAGATTTCACCAGATTTTAACAGGAGTTAAATCTCCAGAGAAATTAACCAGTTATGCTAGCAGAAGAAGCAGGCAGAAGCAGCTGAGTGTGGCAAATAGAGACTTAAAAAAATAAATAAAACCTGGCGCAATCAAGTTCACAAACTAAAAATGCAGCCAAGCAACAAATTTACCTTAAATAAACTCTGATTTTTAGTGTCTTATTCTTGGCCTTTGAACTAATTTATCTATATTTTAATTATGTGCATAAAATTGGAAGTTATATTGAGAAAGGTTTATCTTTACAGACTGCAGTGAGACAGTTGTTTGTACTTTTTATGTGACTAAATCATGAAGACCAACTGTGATTGACTAGCAACCAGCAACTTCTCAGATGAGCCTCAAAGTCCTGTAAATTTAGATATGATAAATGCTGACAATAAAGCCCTGTACCAGGCTTTAGGAGGAGATGAGCAAGGGTGAAGCACCCATGAAGCTCAGGAAATAACACAAGGTGTGACAAACCACAGGTGTTGCAAAGCAGCTGACTTGACCTCTACACAGTGAAACAGGAGGGTGGCCTCTGCTTTGGATAAACACCTCAGTCAGCTGAGTGGATCAACTGGTTGTAGGAATGTTTCTCCCCGATTTCATCAAAAGAATGCTAATGTCTGAGTTTGCTTCCCCCCCCCATGCTGGTCAGGCTCACATTGCTCAGTGACCACATGAACTGAACCACTAACAAAATTTCAGGGGTACTTCATGGGGTCTCAACCCACAGGATCCCTTCTGGTGATGAGGGATGCTCAGCATGACAATGGTGCGGATATTACAGAGACAGGAATTAGGAATCACATTAGTATTGTGATTGAACTGTGTATTGAAATTTCTACATTTTGCTAATTACAAACTACACTTACAAAATACACTGAAAGCATAATATGAATGTGTCCTTCTGCTAAATCAAAAAACCCACATAACATCAAGTATCTTCAAGCACACACATTTGATACCACAGAATCAATTAGGGTGGAAAAGACTTCTGAGATCAGGACCCAAACCATGCCCAAACACCACATGGTGACTAGACAATGGCACTGAGCACCACATCCAGTCTTTCCTTAAACACCTCCAGGGACAGTGACTCCACCACCTCCCTGGGCAGCCCATTCCACTGTCTAATCACACTTTCTGTGAAGAAATTCCTCCTAATGTCCAACCTCCCCTGGGCACTACTTGAGGCCATGTTCTCTTGTCCTGTCATGAGCTGCCTGGGAGAAGAGATCAACCCACACCTGGCTACACCTTCCTTTCATGTAGTTCTAGAGGGCAATAAGGTCTCCCCTGAGCCTCCTTTTCTCCAGGCTAAACCCCAGCTCCCTCAGATGCTCCTCACAGGACTTGTGCTTCAGACCTTCACCAGTTTTGTTGTCCTAATATTCAATGCTGTACCCTCCTCATGTGGGTTATCTAAAAGAACATGGTCAGAGAGCATTGAAATCTGACACATACCTCTGTGGGAAATAAGGCTTTTAGAACAAGGGCCAACACTTACTCAACACAAACACCCACTACCAATTTGAAAAAAGTATTTTACTTGTCACTGCAAAGACCTGCCGCTTCCAACCCCACAGAAGACTGAAGTCTGCAAACTAATAAGCCACTTGTATTCTACCAGGCACTGTTTGCTCAGAAAAACAAATACTTTTTGAAGGCTTTGAAGTTACTGTCTCCTGCCTTTTTTAAAATGTACTCGTCTGGAAAAGTGTGATGATTTTTCACTTCTGGGGAAACAGCTGCATTCTAACCCTGTATTCTAACAGTCAAAAAAAAAAATTTGTTCCTACTCAACAGCATTTTAGTTAAAAACTTTTACCAGGAGCCCCCACATCAAAGGAAGTTAACACAGAAAAGTTCTGATTCTAAAAAAAACCAGAAGGAAAGAAAACCACTAATTTGTATTAATGAGTTCTCCTTGCAAAGTAATTTTATCCTGAGAGGTCACAGTTTCAGCCCCTTGCTATTGTGTGTCATTTCATAATACTTAATAGAAAAAGGGCAAGACACCCCCCATTAACCAAAAAAATATAAATACCTGAATTATGAGAACAACCTGCCAAGCACTGTAAGCCTGAAAAAAACCCTGCCTTATATTCCAGTACCACTTCAGCAGTGCTTAGGAGCTTCACTATGGCCACGAAACAACTATAATACAGAACCATACTCTTTGATACACAACACTTTGGCATTTCTGATCAAATAAGAAACAGAAATTGAATGCTGGCACTGACCATTTTAAATCTCAAAGTTTGTCCTACCTTAAAAGTCGTCAAATATTTAAGCGACCTATCCCCAACTCCATCTACTTCAGGCAGTGTAATAAAGACTAAGATGCTCCATTTAACATCCAATTTATTAACTCTACAATAGTCCATAAAGCTCAAGAACTATTTTCCAGTCCTAAAAATACTTTCCAAGAACACTTTCTGAAAAACATGGCTCCACAACTGGAATACATTTTACTCTTTCAGGATGCCTCCCCATGTCTTCTTTAATTTAAAAAACAGAAAGTAGGACATCTAGTTCAACTGAGGCTAGCAACAAAGAGTAAAGATGGGCAGTTTGCTGTAATCATAGTATACACCATGTGATTATCTTGCAAACCTTGTGAGTGACAACTGCCTGCTCCCTAGCTAGAGACAACATTTCACAAAAATAATCATACCTTAACCTGACTGCAGTGCTGTGGACTGTCAGAGTAATGGCAAAATAATCCAACTAAATCTCCAACACCACTTTATTTTCCTTTAGCTTATTTAATGTAAAATACAGGGGAAAGTTAAGAATGTCAAACACATTTTCCATTTCATTTCTACAACAGATTTACCATTAGGAGCATTTATGCATACTCTAGAGGACGTACTATAGTGAGTTCAAAGCTTCATTGCTGAAAGCCTGGAGATGTCATCAGCTTTACCAAGAAGGAATTGACAAACTCATCAGACCTATCTATAGTTGGTTGGCCAAATTATCGATTTTTCAATCTTCCTGTTCAAAAAAAGTCCTTGAACAGTGGAAAAGTCTGCTTGGACATTTCTTACATTTGTCATTACTTATTAATCAGAAGAACAAAACAATAAACAATCCTAAGCACACACTAAAATGATCAAATCAATTCTAGTGCCTCAATGAAAGCAAAGCCTATCAGGTCAGAAACTCATCGACCAAGGAAGAGAGCACTGCTGGCCATACCTTGTTTGACTCTAAATAGCTCCTGCTTCAGCTTAAATACTGATTCACAGGAAGCCCTTTAGAAGTTAAAGGCCAAAAAACTTTGGGTCTAAGTATCAGTCATTTATCTTGCCAGAGAGTCACTGACTTTCTGGAAGAGAACGTTTAAGCTTAGAAATAAGCTCATATGGCTGCTCTCCAACAGCCTGCTTGTATCTCATAACACTCAGAAGTGTCGAGTTTCTCTGAATCAAGGATGGCACTTGAATGGCAAACACTAAAATGAAGAACTTTATCGCCCTGTGATATACTACTAATGTATCCATGACATGCAGAACTTAGTAGCCATATAATGGTACTGAGCAAAAACACCAATAAAAATATTCTCTCAGTATTCATTTAAAATTATGAAGCTTCAAGACCCCATAGTTGATTTTATCTTTGACAACTATGCAGTCTCTTCATAATGCAAAAAAATAAATTTCTAAGTAAAAAAAACCCCTCTGAACTTACTGTTTACAACATTTCTCAGGACCAAGCTAGGGTCAGCGTCAATTTAAATGCAAACATAACTCACTGCATAATTACTCTACTTATGGGAATAAATTTTCTTAGGATTAGTATCAAGAAAGCAGCACACTGTATTTACAACACTTTTTTTTGTTAATTATGTATGCAGAAAAAAGTGCTGCAGAAAATTTATGATTTACAAATATTTTAAAAGCCTTTGTAAAAGATTCTGTAGATGGCATCTGTTGACCCATTATCCATTTTATCCTTTCTAGTTGTTTGGAGAAGAATGTTTACAAAACAAATAACTAGAAACAGATGTTTGTCCCAAATTTATACCTTGTAACTTTTATCGTTCCTTCTAGCTTCTACAAACCACACTACAAATGTCAATTTTATCACCCAATGTCAATTAGCTATCATCTGAACTCTCTCAACATATCAAAAGCAGCTCTCACAACTAAAAATCTATTTATTAACTTATTCCACTCCTGCAAAATTCCACCATGGTCTGTGGGTGAATTGATACTGAATGGAAACCACGATTATGTAAGGAACTGAGTCAAGCTAACAGGTCTCACTCCTCTGTCCATCACCTTTTTCAACATCACATGAACACTTCATGAACCCATTCAATTTTCCAACTCAACAGAAAGCTGCCCAACAAGGGCAAGGGAAGGAAGGGCTGGGCTAACCTTCTGCCAAGCCTGCAAGCCAGACAAGCTCAGCAACCACGAGAGTCAACACAACACCAGCACAGGAACACAGCTCAGAAGCAGCATCTTTTTTCAACAGTAAGGAGAACCTTTTATTCAGTCCTACAGACAAGCACCCCAAGGCACTCAAAATCACTGTGTATTGGTCACTCTTCCCTACAAAAACCCAGGCAAAAATGTTTGTTTCTCTTTTGTTGAATTTCATCTGCATTTTCCTTACAGTAATGCTTCTCCTGCCTCACCAAGAGATTATGCCATAGACTCTCCAAGTAAAGAAGTGACAGAGGGAGCAAAATAACTAAACATACATTCTACAACATCTGAAGTCAAACTGACACCATGTTAAATCACTTCTAGGTTATTATACATTAACATTTCCAAGTTACCTGCATAGGAAAAAAAGGGGAAAAAAAGGCTAAAACTATCTAATTCTCCATCAACCAGACAGATTAAAAGATGACTCTGACTCTTCATTTAAAAAGGAAAATACATGTTTCTAATGCAAGACTGAGATATATTAACTTAGCATTTATTTAAGTTATCAAAGTACTGTTTACATACAGGAATAGAACTGGTCTTGAGTGAAGACTCCTACTTTTTTAAAAAAAAAGAAAGAAAAATTCTTTTCTCTCATCTTAACCTCCAAGTTCAAAAGATGTAAGTTCTGCCAACATAAGTGTAAAATATTCGTTTCTAGCTTTCTAGAAGCTGTAGATAGTAAAAAACTGTAATCAATGAATACTAAATTTCTTGTTTCACCTACTAATGTGTTAAGAAATCATCTATATTCCAAAAGGAACTTAAACTGTTGCAATAACACCAAGTCCATTTCAGAAACTCCGACATTTTCCATCGCAAATTTCAATCTGATTATTTTGGATATTACTTAATGAACAACTGATGATGCCACTCTGGAGCCATTTAATCTGTTTTCAAGCCACTGCTGCCGCAGGCATCCCTCCCCCCTCTGTTGTCTGTCGCATGTACAGAGGCTCCATCCCTTTGTTAGCACTTGTGCTGCCTAACCTATGATGAGCCAGTCCAGGGTGCTAAAGCTCACTGCCCCCAAAACCCACTCGCTGATCTTCAGTCTGATAGTTTAGCAACTACATCCATTTTCATCATTCAAAGAAAACTGTCAAAACCGGAAACCACACCCGTGAAACTCACTAGGAAATTCAACTGCACTTGGAGCATGAGACAAACAGAATTAATAATTTGTCAGGATTTTATGAAGAACTGAAGTATCTTTTTCTAAGAAAGTCTTCACTTTTTCTTCACTTCACACCAAGTCAGTCTTCACTTACATTTCCCGGTTTATCCAATCATCAAAAATATCCTGAAATTACTACAGACTATAGGCTGAAGTTGACCATTATCTTTGAAGATTAGCTAAAATTAACTAGGACTCAAAACAATGAGGATTAAGAAAGATTTCTGAATCACCATATGATGTTTTATTACATGCAGCAAGTCTGGTCCGAGTTTTTGTACCAACCTTCCATATAATTTTGGGAAAACCTTTTTTGGACGAAAATGTTATTTTTACCTGTCTCATTCAGCTCTTCATGATACGAAAACAAATACTGCCTAAGGCCTTGATAACAAAACAGTACTTCTATTTAACAATTTGTATTTGTCATCATGGTCTGACCTCAAAGAAGCTCAAAACCTATGAAACCTAAACGGTGTACTTTATTTTTCTGCTAAAAGGCAGACTTCTACAAGACAATCCTCATTCAAGCAAACAGCCTAAGTCACAATCTAAAATATGTTGATAAGAGGAAGAAAAAAATTTCAGACTACAGTACAGAAAATTACTTCAGATGGCCCAGAGGTGCCAGTGGAGAAATCCAAAAATTACAAAATTATGTTTTGTTTATGCAAAATTAATTGCCTACAGTTTAAGAAAAAGCTCTTACAGAAAGAAGTCACAAAATTCCACCTTTCCAAATGGAAATACAAACATCATGCTTCAAAACCATAGTTTTATGATCACGCAGAGGTCTTTCTATGATGGGAAATTCTCTCTTCCTCATTACCATGAGAAACATGAATGTTTGCGGAAGTTCAATCAACCCAACATGAGAAACAGGAACCACAAAGTCTCGAGACAAAACATTAACTAGCCTGGACATAAACACATAATACTGCTTATGAGTACTGTATTAACACAGAAAAACATCAGTTTTCCTAACCATCTCATCACTTCCCTATATTGAATATTCATTCAAATACAGGATGGGAAAAAAACCCACAATCTGCCACCTCTTGCACAACATCCAAAACTAAGAGACTTTCCAAACACAGACAAGGAAAAAAAAAAAAGTTTAAAAATATTCTAAATGCTTGTTCTACAAGATTACAAAGATTATTCAGCTGTCATCAGGAAAAAATACATTAAGGAATGTCAAGAGTGCTGAAAAGTTCCAAGATGAAAGCTGTTGGTGTCTAGCTGTCTCAAAATGTCACACTGATAGAAAAAAGAAGAGCTCAGAAATACCAAGAGCACCAAAACAGACAGTACACAGTTGTAAATATCCATGCCCATCTGGAGCCTCAATTAATTATGAGATGGAGGGATATGAGAGCAGAAATAGTGGAGAAGAAGTAATTCATGTGTTCAGAGAACCACTTCAGTCTTTTTATCATACATCATTTTCTCCTATCCCCATAAGCTTACCCCATTTTGAAAACCCTCAATAAGCTACAGCCTTTATTTCTGCCTTTGAAATGTGCATCTGATCATATTTCAAAGTATTTTCTCCCAACTAAAGATTTTTTAATATTATTTCTATCATACAAATATTACTATTTTTTATGCAAAGTTTATTTATTTCATAAGAAATGCCATCTTCGTGCATTTGGAAGAATAGAACAGAGCCACACTATCACACACAACTCAGCTGTACATTACATCTGTGATATACTATTTATTTGGTAGCAGGACTACTAAATAAGCAAGACATTAGAAATCTTTCTGCCATTTGGGTTTTGGCACACAGATACTTTTTTTTTTCCCTTAAGTGTAATTCTATTCAGTGGTATTATCTCTGCTTGCCTTCCCCTGCTCCTGGGCGTTGCCCATTCAAAACCCTTTTACTTGCAACAGTGACTGCAATGCAAAGGCACTGACCTCACTTCTGTCAGCTATCCTGCCTCTAAAAACACGGATCAATCTTCTAGAGGTGCTCTGTGCTCTTCAAAATTCCTGCTACCTACAAGGTCCACACTCTTCTTTACAAATATCCAGCTGGAGGCATGATCAACAGAATTTAGAATATTCTAACATGATTTTAAAGTTAGAAGAAAGTTCTGAAATGCCAGATGACAGCAACCTACATAGTTTTCAACCTGGGTTGGACTTCACAACTACCACAACTTTCAGTCATCCACGACAACCATATTTCAAAACAGAAAAATATCCAAACATAAAAAATAACTTAGTTCTACCAATCAGTCTCAATTCAGCTTTTCATTCAAGTCAAACAATTAAAAAAGCACTCCTCTTTTCAGACAGGTGTGGGAGGAAAAGGAGCACCTAAAATGTCATGTAACAACTTATAGCAAAGGGAATCCAGTAGCCACCTAAACCACGACCCATTTTCAAAGAAAAGTGATGGCATAAGGCGGGGGGGAGGAAATCAATGCTTCTTTTTAAAAAAATATAGTAATAAAAATAATACATTTCAGAGATTTTCAACATATAGAGTCAAACAGAAAGAGAAACAAACATAAAGGGGGAAAAAAAAAATCAGTGAAGTTCACAGTCACTGTCACAATGCAAAGGGGCTTTCAAGGTTCCCAGAGCATAAAATGAAGGCCAACAGGAAAAAAATGAAATAATTCCCCAGGTTAAGTAATTGCCACACTAGACAAGAAGGAGAAAGCATAATAGAGCTACTCCTTTCAGTACTCAAAACTTCAGTGTCACTTTTTAATTAAATACTGTCCAAGAAAGCAAATTTGAGTCATTTTCAAGAACACATAAATACACAAAATATTTCAAAGTGAAATGCAACTAATGCTTTTAATTTCCCCCTGAAATATAAATTTAAGAGAGTCATATAATCTAAGCAAATACCAAGCAACTAATGCTAAAAAAGCTTCTGTCTAAATAAAATATTTTATTCCAAACACAAGAAGCACTAAAACACACAATAAATAGAAGCTTTCAATATCTGTCAAGAGACAATAAAATCTGTCTGTCTGACAATTAGTTCAACAAGCAGCAGCACAAATAAAGGAAAGCGATGAGGCTATAAATCTTAAACCTCGAAATGCAGATCAAAATCCCTACCACCAGATTAACACACGAGAGCAACCCTGCGAACCCCTGGAACGGTAAAACATACACACGCACCAGTAGGAGTTGTCACCAAATTGCATGCAAAAATCCTCTTAGCTCCAATGAAGTCAGTGACTCTGATGAGTCCTTTACCTTCATTTTCCATCGAAATTGTACTTGAGTCGATAGTTACAAAAGTCTTTAGCAACAGCAGCGCTGGAGCGGGAGCGGAAAGGCGAAGAGAGAAATGCCCCAAGATCCCAGGCAATCACAGAGCTCCCTTTGCCCCCACCTGCAGCAACATCTGCAAGAGAAACCAACGCTAAAAGAGGAAAAAATATTTAAAAAAACCAAAATTTAAAAAAAAAGTACAGGCTGCCCAGCGCAGAACGGCACACCACACGCAGGGAGCCCGCAGAGCTGTCAGAGCCCACCGAGGATGGGGATTAGGATCAGCCGCCCAGCAGCTCCAGCAGCACGGAGGAGCAGCGCCCCTCGCCACCAGCGCCTCCAACAGCCTCGTCCCGCCCGGGGAGGGGCGTCCGTTCCTAAAAATAAACCCTCACCCCACGTAACCCCCCCTTCCCCGCTCTGCCCGCACCCCGCATCCTCGGCGCCAGGCGGGAGGCACAGGAGCGGCAAAGGGAAGCGCCGCCTGCCCGAAGCTCCGCCAGCCCGCAGCCCCCCGGCCCCGCCCGCAGCGCAGCGCAGGCCGCGGGCAGCGCGGGGAGGCGGCCGAGGCGGCGCACGGAGGCGCAAGCGGCGGCTCCGGCACGGCCCCCGCCCCGGGCCCGCCGCCCGGCCGCGCCTCTCACCTCGGAGCGCCGGGGCGGCGCGGCCGCATCCCCGCTCCGCTCACTTCCGCGGGCAGAGGCGGCGGACGGGGCGGGGCGCCGCGGCGGAAGGGCGGGCGGAGCCCACACACACACACGCCCGCTGCCCGCCCCCGCCCGCTCCCCACCGGCCGCCGCGCGGTGCCGGCCCCGGTTCCCCCCCAGGGCCGGGCGGCTTCACCCGCACCGCCCGGCGGCTCCGCGGGCTGCGGGGGCCGGGCCGCGCCGCGGTTGAAAATAAACGCGTGTGAACGCCCAGCCCCATGCGGGGAGCCATGGGGGCGTCCGCCTGGTGCCCACCTCGGCCCTGGCCGGGCAGCAGCCGCGGGCGCCGCGAGAAGGCGGGTCCGGGGGCGGCGTTGAGCGGCCGGTGCGGGGAGCGGGCAGCGGGGAGGCCGCGCTGTGCTGAGCTGAGGGGCCCGGCCCCTGCCCTGGGCCCGCCGGGCCCGGCGCCAGCCCCGGCTGCCAAACCCGCCCTCCTGGCGTGGGAAAACAGCCCCGCCATTGCCGCCGCCTCAGAGCGCGGCTCTGCTGCCCTCCCGTGAAAACCGGGGTCAGCACATGGAGTAGAATCAGAATCATCAAGGCTGGGAAAGACCTTTAAGCTGATCCAGTTCAACTGTGCACCCAGCGCTGCCACTGAGACTCCCAAACCACTAAACCATAACACCCAATGCCAAATCCAGATGCCACTTGAACACTTCCAGAGCTGGTGACTCCACCCCCTCCCTTGGAAACCTATTTGAATGCCTGATCACCCTAAAAGTGATTTCCCTGCCCCCCCCCCGTAGTTTTGGGCATCTCCCCAGTGGCGTCTTAAGGCCCTGGGTAGCTCCTATTAGAGTTACAATACAGCCAGGCTAGGCTGGCAGCCCTGGTTGGTTTTGCGCCACCACATTATCATATTCTTGTAAATGTTAGCAGGAAAATAATTCGACTCAATACAAAATCTTAAAGCACATCAGGTAACTACTTCTAAAGGTAGGTTTTAGCTACCAATTATGGAACCATCAACCCTAATAACTAGTTGGATTCTGGGGGGGGGGGGGGGGGGAATGCTTTATCAACACAATTATGTTCATCTAGACACCAACGGAATATTATTTGAACCTATAGTTGCAATGCTGAGCTCTTCAGCTGGGGAAGTTTTTAAGTAAAAATAATTTCCACTGAGATGATTAATTTAAAGTATGATGTACACTGCTAGCAAGAACCTTTCAACTTCCAAGGTCAGAATCTAATGAAGACGTGCTAATTGCAGGCTTTACATCCCATTTCTGAAGAAGCAGTGACAACATGGTCTGAAAAAAGCACTTGCATTGACATCTCATGATTAACGACCTGTCACCTTGGCTTTGTTTTTCTAAGCAGCAGAAGAAACCAAACTCAGTCTTTGTCAGTTCATAAGCAGCATTTAACGGAACCGAATTTTAACATTTCAAATTAATCTCACAACCCATAATAGTATGCCTTTTGAAGCTAGAGAGCATCCTTACTGCTTCTGAAGCTTTTGAAGATAACTTTGAGTGCTGATGTAATACAGATTTGTCAATGTATTTTGAGAAGTGAAGAAGAGTTAGAAGAGTTGCCCTGGAGTAAAGGCTCCAGATATTTGCATTCAGGAAATCAAGATGACAACAGGCAGGTTAATAGTTTGAGATTAACTAGTACATAATTTCTGACTTGTGCCATTTCGTTGCCGTATTACCTGAGTATCTCCATGGTTCCTCCATGAAGTATGCCACTGCAAGTAGCAGTGACTGTCCTCCAAGATGGTACTTTGGTAACTTGTATGTAAGCAAACTAAGAACCCTTCCAAGATACTCATGACATGCTCACAGTTATAATGCTGTAATTTCAACACAAAACTGATCCACCCAACAAGAAAAACATTTAGTTACTTTGCTAAAACAGGTAGGTCTTGCTTTCAGTATCATATTCTATCATTAAATATTGAAAACTTAGGTAAATATTTAATGGAGAAAAAAACAAAGCCTGTAGGTCATAATACTGTTTACATCCATAGCATGTTTGGGCTTCTTTAGGTTGTGAAAAGTTTTTGGGAAAAGACTGGGTGTTCCTGAACATTACTGAGAGTGTTCACAATTGAAACCTAAAGATCTGTGACAAAGTCTGCACACTAAGAAACATTGTGTTCATGTATCTCATCAGAAGAGAAGTCAAAAGCAAGTCCTACTCTATAGCAACAACTAAAAAAGTGGTGTCTTTCACATCATGTACATCTGCCAATATTACAGCCTGTGATGCTGCCAGGCAGCTGGAAAGTGCCACTTCAGCATTATACAAGGACTATATCCATCCTTGAAAATTATAGCACTTCAGTTTGGGTCAGAAAGGGTTAATATATGATCCTTCTGTCAAAACAGGCTTCTCCACTGCTTGCTTGCTTTGCTTTAGGTATAACTTAAACACTGCTCAATACACTGAGCATAAATTAGCTTTCATGAAAGAAAAAAAAATGGTTTCTGGTAAGACAGACTTCCATTTGATTTAATCACATTTTTTGTTGTCTTTCATCTGGAAGTCAAAAACTCACCAGTGCTTTTACAGCCCTCCACAGAGTTCTTGTATGACTAGAGTCAGGAGAGGGGAGGGATGATACTGGAGTTCCTCATTTATATGCTTTAAATGGCATGTCATTTGTAAAGCCTGTGTTGCAAATTTCATCCCCACATCCTTTCCATCCATGCTGTTCAACTGATAGGAGATAGAGGCAATCACCTCATCTCCAAATCAAATTCTCCAGAGGAAAACCCAAGGCAAACCCACCTAAAGTTCAAATGTTTTTGTATATGTCTGTATGTGTGTGTGTGTGTGTGTATGTGTGTGTATAAAATCAGTTCAAGTTTAAAAGAAGAAAAATGATACAGTTTTCCCAGAGGAAATAAGTGCTCTTTAATTTTATAATTCTGAGCATGTTAAGATGTAAGAAACATAACTACATTTTCAAATTACCTTCGCTCAGCCCTGTCTTGACACTGTGCAATTATGCTAATTAAGGAACTTTGGTTTATGGGAGTCTTAAATTATATTTCACTGATTTTTAAAACACTTGAATTTAACTATGTCATCCCATCCCTAGGCAGCATCCCTACCAATAATCTACATTCAGAGAAGGTGTGCAGCACCGCAGCAGTTTAAGTTGACATAAAATCAGGCTTCTGTGATTGCCCTTCTGCTTGTGCCAAGTTCTGCATTGGCCCTGACATTCTCCTCTCTTGATAACCCATCTCAGGAGGACTGATCTGGCTGAGAAGAAAGCTTGCCTCAAAAAAGGCTCTACTGCTGAACTCTCAGAACTAGTGGAGGAAGGCAGTGTAGAGCAGTGACAGGACTAAAATCTTTAATCAGTTTGAACTGTTGTGAATGTATACTCAGAGAATTGAAGAAAATCAGGTTGAATCTATCCTTCAGGGAAAGACAAAGTTAATTCATTTTCTGACCATAGGACTCAACTTATCTCAAACCTGCATGTCATCTTCCATACTTTTCTTCTTTAATACCTTCCATCTCATGCACATATTCAGTATTCACCTGCTATTTTTTCCTTCAGCTGCACTATTTTGAAATAGTTAAAAATACTAATTGCACATTTTCCAGGGAGGTTTCCCTTCCCTTTATTTAGGACTCACAGAGCTCTTCAGTGGTTTCTGTTTTCCCCTCAGTGACTATTTTAAAAGCTAATGACTCCAATAAAAGTTTCACTGCTAATGTGGAAGCTCTAACAAGTGCCTCTATCCTATCTACTGGAGGCTTCACATTTCCATAGACATTTTGTGAAGTAAAGATCTGGTTTCACATTGCCTGTAAAAGACAGCCAAGAAACATGTGCTCTATAATTGGAATATGCTGTGAAGCAAGTGACTATTGGAAATCTTGGCTGAGGCAGGAAAAATGCCTTGTTAGGATGTCTGCTACAGGACAAAGACTCCACTCCTCTGCATTGCCAGCTGCAGCTACCATCATGTTGTGGCCTGAATACGGCAGAAGGTGGAAAACTCTTCCCTAGTAAAGGTTTATGTCTTTCTGAAGGATTACTGAAATTTATTACATGGCAAAGAAGGCACCCCATTTACTTTTAATTTATTTCAGTTACGTATAGCAAGCTGTGGTGGTGAATAAAGACATTTCAACAATGAAACTATAAACAGCAAATAAAAACCGCAATAGCAAAGTACTTTCATTTGAATTCATTCAAGGTTAATGTGCCAAGAATTTCAAGAATGCTGCATATATTACAGACAAGTAAGCTTGCCAAGACTCTCTTGGAAATTCTTCTTCAAGACTATAGGTGAGAGCAAAACCGGGCAAAGGTAATACTCAGTGAGGAGCTGACAGTTAATAAACAGATGTTTACGTAGTTAGACGGTTTCAGCTCCTGGCAAGAATATGGTGATTTGTTTGATAACACACTTAAGTTAAGCATAATATGTTGGGCTGTGAAATTTTATTCAGACTCAGAGCCAAAAAATGTTATCAAGTGAAAGCATGTGGCAGCTTTTCAGGTTGGGAGGAATTCGTTACAAACTTTTGTTTTACAGGAGAGCACATAGACCTTTTTATTTTTAGTTTTACCACAATTTTCATGTAAATGGCATCAAATATACAGAGGATTATTTCCTCCCTTATGTTTTGAAAAGAGTGGTCTGAGGTCACATTTTTAAGGCTGGTAAAGGTTACTGATAAAAGCAATTAATGCTTCTATTGCAACTACATGCTCTATCTTAAAGACACCTAACTTTAAGATAGGCCCAACTGATGAATTGAAAGACTAAATCTGTATTCAGATGCTTTCTTAGTCAAAGTTAACAATAAGGCTGCAGGGGAAGGAATAAAAACTGCACACACAGGTTGTATAACATTTAGAAACTTTGTAAAGTACACTTAGAAAGAAATACCCAAATTTAACAAGGTTGTTCTGACCTCATTCCCTATCCAACCACACAAGCTTGTGCTAGGGCAAAGTGAAGGTGGCAGCAAGTACTCAAGAGTGTTTCCATACCCCACTGCTAATGAATATCAAACTTCAGCACAAGGGAATTAACATTTCACAGAAGGCTCCTGTCTGCCTTAAAAATAGGTGCTAGAATATTACCCAGCAACGTCACCATCTTTAGTAGCCTGACTGAATAATAGATCACATATTCAGTTCATGCAACACCAACGGTTGGGTACAGCCCCAGCTGAAAGTGACAGGAGTGGATATGGGAGGGACAAAGCCTACAGCTATATCATATGAATTGGGAGAGTATATTCTAGCAGCCTGTCGCAATGGGAAGGTTAAAAGGGCCCGGAGGCGCCCCTCTGTCTCCCAGTAATTCAGCAGCTAACGTCAACTGCGTTCTGTGCATCTGCAACAAGCCAAGAAGCACCAGAGGAGGATTTAATTTAAAGAGTTGAAACTCTTATTGTAGGCCCTCCTCCCAACCATCTGGCTAGTGGGGACATTCAGTACAATTCAGCATGACAACTGCCTATTCAGAAGGAAGAAAAAACCCAACATTTCTGATTCAGGAAAAAAAATTAGGCAGTTCCCATTCCATCTTTGAGGGCCTCCAGCCTAATCCAGATCTGTTGAGGAGTTCTGAGGATACAACTCTATAAATAGAGTACAGAAACTGGTAGTTATAAATCAGCAAAAATCTTGTTTCCTATTTGAAGTTCAGCTTAAAGTAAATTTTAACCCTGAATTTCCTATATACTATTTAAAACTTGACCAGAATATTTTGATACCTAATGAGAGGTATGGTTTCTATACTACTTCTTTCATATGTCATATAATAAATTTAAGGTCAGAAGATCACCTTAGGTTGTATTAATATACATGAGAACATGTCTATCACATCACATTAAATATACTGTATGTTTTATATTTATATAATTCCTATTATATCTATGATTTACTTAATCCTGAATCTGCTTATCATTAGTTTATCTAATATTATATTATACCTAATAATAAATCTATCCAGCCATGTATCTATGACTTATTTAATATGAAGAAATAAAAAGATACCAAGATGTAAATGTTTCTGATTCATCAGTCATTCACCTGTGGAAAATCATCCATCCAGGGAAAAAACAAAGCAATTGTTGGAAGCCTCTGACATTGTAGTAGCAACATGGATTAATCAGAAAGCACTTACATGTGTATGCATTGAGAACCAAAATCTTGATTTTGCTTCTTTTGGAGTTGCAAAACAAGACTCCTGGAGGATTTTCTTCATTAGATACAGATTTCAGTAAGCCAGGTGCTTTTAAGAATTCATCTTTCATCTCTCCCACAATTTTCACTCCGAATTGTTTTGCCTTTTTGAGAACTTGATCCTTGGTTGTTTACAGCCTCACATCTTCAACATTTATATACAGTGAGGCTGGTTTTTACTTCCAGGGACAGATTATAAAGGCTGTAGAATAAACTAACCTTGATGTTGCAGTTTTTCCTGTTTATAAAGTCTGTTTTATCTGAAATCATAGCCTCACTGCAATATCTAAAGAGAGAGAGCTAGGTTTGAATAAATTAAGCTTTGCATCAATTGAACTGTTACATCCTACAAAGTGTAATCAAGATACTGCTCCTAGGGTCAAAAACATAAAGAATGCAGAACTGTAGCAGAGAAACTGAAAATTGGTAAAATAAAGGAAAAATAAAGTCCATTTTCAGACTTGCCAAAACCTCTTAAACAGCATTTCCTTTTGCAGTTTGTAGCAAAAGGAATACCACCATTTCCTCCACCAAGCCCTAGGCCACCTAAAGAAGTACATCCACACTGAAGAAAAAATCAAGTGATTTCATTTTTGCAATTCTGCACACAATGGCCTCTGATCCCAATGGGAATTTCTTAGGAAATATTTTCTGATGAGTTTCAGATTTATTTCAGGCATGCAAGCTTCATAAGCACTTCTCTTTAAACAGAACTCTTTTTTTTTAATATATATTTAAATGATTTTGAAGTAGCCTAGTCAGTGGTGACAGTAATTCCAAGCAAGCTTTTAAAATGGCTGTGGCATGATATCCTGTCCTTCCATGTGAAAAGAGCCCTGCCCAAACACAGAGCCTTTTGTAGCATTGTAACTGAAGGAGCAGCAATGTGAAATTTGGTCAGGTTTAAGTTTCAAGCACTAATGCCAGCACTTCTGAGTCCTATACATAAAATGATTGCAATTTTTTTTTTTTTTTTTTTTTAATTTTAGCCCTCAGTGAAAATGCCATGTGTTACTATGAAAGACACCCACTATTATTAGGATTGCTTTTACTAATTCAGGTTCCCTGCTTTGTCTTCAGGGCTGGGCATAGGCAGCTGTAGCTGCCTATAACAAACTTCCTGTGGATGCAAAGCAAATATCATAAAGAGGCTTGACATGGCATGAATACCAGAGGAAGGTTACAACCCAAAGCCTGATGCCTATAACACTGCTGTGTTTAAGCTTTTGTAGTTCCTGGGCTTTAATATAGTATTGTTTGATATTACAAGCTGGTTTGTGGAATGGTGCCATTATATCAAAGAACTTTGCCTATGCTGAAAAAAGCTTCTAATCCCTTTAGTTGAATAGAAAATCTGGAAGGCATGAACCTCAAAACTTGAATAGAAAGGCCAAATGAAATTTCTCTGAATAGAAATCAGAATTTGAAAGGGTAATTCATTTTTGTAATGGTCGTGATTGACAATCCTGGAATATCTAACACCCAAAAGCATTTTCACCTAGCCCTTTTTAATGCCTCTTGAGCAGTTTCTGCTGATTTTTAAAAATATGGTTAAAAAGTAGCACTGCTATATTTCTGTCTAATTTCCTGGGGAAAAATGTAAATAAATATATGTATTATTGAGTGCACATGAGCACAGTACCTCTTAACTGTAGCACATGTTCGGTACATCTGATGGTGCAAGAAGCTAATTTGATGGGGCACAGCTGAGGAAATTCAGTTATGAAAACAGGAAGCAAGCATCTGTTTTGACAGTCTCAGAACTTTAAATGCTCCCTAACCTTTGTTGCTTTGTTGGGTTCCTTGTCTTTCCATGACATTAGAAATGCTAATATGAAGGCTCCAAAAATTAAATTCAATCTATCTGTATTGACAGACATATTCTTATATGAAAAAGAGAGGAAACAGTGAGATAAGACAGATTATATTTTTTTTTTTTTTAGTTACAAAAATTTGTTTCATTTGTAATCAAATAAAGCTTCAGTAATTGAATATATCATAGTTTTCAAATTTTTTCTCTTGGTTTTCAATCCTTGACATACTTGTGTTTACATGCACTGTTCTACCAGTTATTTAAATAAAGCTGTAAAAGTTGAGTTTAAGGATTAAAGAGAGAATAAGCTTTCTACTGCGCAGCCTATTCTGTTAAGGTTTTTCAATTCACTAGATTTGAGAAGTAGCAGACAGCCTGCCCCACTCTCATCCCTTCCCAAGCAACAGCTGTCAGAGCAACCCTTCAGTCTTGATACTGGCCTAAGTGAAGAATTGTCGAAACACAGAATGGTTTGGGTTGGAAGGGACCCTAAACATCATCTAGCTCCAACCTCCCTGCCATAGGTAGGGACACCTTTCACTAGACCAGGTTGCTCTGAGCCCCATCCAACCTGGCCATATCTGACCGATGTCACAAAAAGCACCTAAATGAAAAACACTGTTTCAGGAAATGTACTACAACCCTATCTAAAATGCCAGTGGTGTAAGATTTCTTCAGAAGATAATCTCAAACTTAGACTTCAAAAACAAATAAGCATTTGACCATTTAGAATAATATTTTTTCAACATATTAAAATAAGAATTTGAATAAAACATTAGACAAGAGCTGCCACAGTCCATCAGCAGCTAGATAAGCTCCATGATTTCTCCATGGAAAACAGCTCCTTTTTGCTTTTGTGAAAAAGGCAGAAGCTCAGTGCCTTATGACTAGGATCCTCACTTAACCTAGTGGTTTCTTCAAGTAGTTTTTATTGGTTGCTGGTATCTTATGGTAACACCAAAACCTGTGTCTGTATAGATAGACATGGCATATGCTTGAAAAATTTTCTGGTCGTGTCTGACAAAAAGCAGTGGAGACCCAGCCTGTGATTGAAATATAAGATGGAGACTCAACAAAGATGTTTATCTGAAGAGGCAAAACATTCGAGCTTTGATGCCACTGATTATAATTCAAGTAGAAAATCTGCTTTGGGTAAAAAACAAAGAATCTGCACATCCTTGAAAACTTCATACTGCCCTGACAGGAATTTCTGTATGACTACATACAGAGAGAAAGTCTAGCACACAGCCAGATGAGTGGGGATTTGTTCTGATGTAGTCTCTCAAATATTGATCTAAGTGAGCTTAGGAACTAATGTGACAAAGAAGATACCTGAGATACCAATCTCTATCAGAAGATTTAGAGTGTTCCAAATGAATTTTTGAACTGCAAGGAACAGTTAGATCATAGCAATTGTTTTGACACAATGGATTTAAGTATAAAATATTAAACAACATAATATCCATCAGTTCCAGAGAATCAAAGTATTTTAGATTCTGGAGATACCACATCCCAGGGATACACAGCACTCGGAGCTTTTTATGCTTCAGAACACAAATAAGAGAAATGAGGGAAAATGTTTCATTAGAAAAATTAGTCAAGCCTCTGTTTAACCACAAAAATCAGAGTGCCTTAGTCATTCAAAGCAAGCAGCATTTTTAAAGTATCATCTCAAATTTAACATATACATTAGTATTTACATACCAAAATGTAAAAATACCACTGCTGTTAAACGAAATTAATTAGACATGATAAAGCTATTACAATGAACGTTTTCTTAATAACTATACAGATTTCTTAGCTGTTCTAGTAGAGAAGTACTATGTAATTTGAAATATCCATGTATTTCATAGAGAACTTCCTCTGTAAACCTGAGGCACCTACACCAAATGCACCTTTAGATATAGAAGTCTTTAGAAAAGCAAAACAAAGCCAGAGCGCCTCTCTCCTTTCTTCCTTTTTTTTTTCTTTTTTTGTAAGCCAGCAGTAGCACTTGAACTATCACAGCCATAATAAAAGCATTATCACTGTTACAACACTAACAACCACAGATGCCATCTCTCCTGAGAGAGACCTCTCTCCACACTAAGAGACAGCCTCACTTCTAACTAGAGGTTAACCTGTATGGAATGAGAGGTATTGTTCATCTCAGAGCAGAGATCAAGTGACAGCTATTTCAGCAAAAGCTGCCAGGTCTTTTACTAGATAAAGTCATGTCCTGTTTCAGACCCTTTAGCTGCTTCTCAGTATCTCTTCTCCAGGCTAACTAACTAGATGTCTGAAGCCTTTCCCCCTTGGAAGAGATGATTCTTGCAAAAGTCTTAGATTGTCACATGAAATATGTACTTTTAAATGCCTGTAGTTTTGTACTTTCAGGAACTGTGTGTCAAACATATGTAAGATTCAGTTACATTAATGTTGCTTGGAATACAATAACTACATTTACAGACAAAGTTGAACCGTGCTAATTTGATCCAACTAATGTAGATTTTAAAGCTGTAAGGAACTATTTCTTTATTTCAGTTTGACTGTATATGTAACAGAGAACTTCCAGCTGGTAAACTGTGCACAAGGACTATAACCTCTATTTCATCTGTATCAAGTCTTTTATAAGCATTTCTAACCACAATTTCAGAGTATAGGCTGACAAGAGATAAATTATTCCAGATGTTAAATACAGATTGAAAGATGGCACCTTATATCCTATTTGCATGCAGTCTGTGAGCTTTTTTCGCCTTGATTTAAGACCCATCCTTTGTGAGCACTCTCTTTTTCCTCAAAGATAGTGTTAAATCCTCACTTACTTTGAGATAAGACCTTGACTTGAACAGAGCTGGCATTTTTGAGGAAAACTAAAGATAAGACAAAAGAACAATGCACTAAACAAGCAAGCATCTGATAAACTCTGTTAGGAGGACATCCTCACAAGAGGATCTGTCCTCTGTTCCTACTCAGACCTTAGAAGGACCTACAAATCCTGCTCATCACAGTTAGAACAGAGATTTGAAGGAAAGACTTGTTTAATGCCACTCAGCATAGATGCTATTATCCAACTCTACTCTCAATTCAATCACTGCTTTTTAAATTAATTTGATTGGAAAACTTGAGAAAGACAAATATGTTTTAATGGCAATAGCTCTCTCATGAACAGGAGAACATCCTGCCTGGTCTCCAGCAGTCTGGTATCCTCTAGTTGACTGATTTGTAAATTGACTGAGCTGCAGCAGTTAGCCACTACCAGGGATAGGAGTCAAGGATGTTCTCAATTACATTCTCCAGGGTAGGCTTTGGGAATTATTCTTTTGAATACTTGAGAGGTGCAAACACTGATGGGAGCTTTTCCAGTACACGAAGTACTGCTGATTGTTCTCCCCTGCGTGATCTCTTTGATGTAATGCTGCTCTTAAAGGCAGTTTTAGTAGGATGCCTCCTCTCTTACCAACCAGCCTCATTTTCATTAAGCGTGTGGGTGTTTCACATCTTTGAGACTTTCTATCCATGAGTTCTGCAGTTACTGGGGGAAGGGGACAGATACAGCTCACTTCCTTCAGAAAAGAGGCTAAAAAGGGTTCTGCCAAAGCAGATGTGTTAATTGTTAAAGAAACATACTCTCAATGCCAAGCACAATGTACAAATCACTCCATGCTGCCTCAGTTCTGAATCCCCAAAGCTCACTTGGTGGGTTCCCTAAAGGACAAGGACCCATCTGTTAATTCTCCTGTATAGAACCTCATTGATGGCACCACTCTTATGCATGAACTAATAGCTAGAGAAATTATTTTAGCATTCATCTTGTGGCTGGTGTGTAGCTAAGAAATAATTCTAAAGAAGCATTGGCTAGAAAGGATGTAGTACATGTCTATTACTGCTGGGATTCAGGAGGAAATATGGTGGTTTCTCAGAACAAAATGATGGTTCTTCCATTTCCTTTAGCATTGGCCACATACCCTTTGGAAACTGTGAATGAAAAAAGCATCCTGTAGTTTCTTCCAGGAAAAAGATTTTATCTGGGCCCAGCTGGAATTTTCAGCAGGAAGCCTAAGCTTTATGGCTGTGTTTTGGAAAGAGGTAACCTTACAATACTCTTGAAAAGTAATTTCCTCAAATGTTAATGAGATATACTCTTAACTAGCAACAAAGGCAAAAGAAAATAATTTCTTGCTTTGCCAAATGGATTGAAAAATGACTTCAAGGAAAGGAGATAATCCTGCCAGCATAAACACCATTTAATAAGCCACATACATGCCTTCTATTGTTTTTTTATCTAAGCAGAGAGGCTGCTTAAACATGTTGAAATAATAGGCCTTTTATGTTTGACAAGAAAATAAGTGGCATGTTTCATTTCTTTACACAGACTGAATTAATATTAAAAACCTCATACCTTCCAAGAACTTAATCATAATGATTTTAATGGAAAAATTCAATGTATAGAATTAGATAAGAATTGCTCTTTAAAAAAAAATACATATTCCCCTAAGAAAGAGTTACAGAGGTCTAGATAAAAGCCTCATTTAGTCAGAATTACCTCCTAAACTCAACTATGTTGTTAAAATGTCACTTGCTCTCAAACAAACTCTACCATGTAGCCACAGAACACATTTTCATATAATTTCTATAAGGCTTGTTAAAAAGCCTTCAAATTTCTTTGCTTTAAAACATTCAAGTTTGAATTAAAAATGAGAGAAAAATCTCAAAGATCATAAAGAATTCCATTATTGGATCATACTCATACTCCCTGAAGTCCATGCTCCTGGGCCTGTGTGTTCAGTGAGGAATGATTCCAGAAGGTGATCCAAGAAAGGAAACATTTAATACATTGCCAGTATTGAAATAGTCTTCTTAAACTGTAATGTATACCTGAAGCAAGCAAGTTTATCCTTCTTAGTGTAAGTCTGGATGTTCTTATCTATAGGCACGTCCTTCTTATAATCTGTTTATGTCTTGGACTTCATGGAAATCCATGGTATTTTCCAGAATTTATCTTTTCTGAACAATGCACATGCATTTCCTTGCTTTAGTTTTTACTGAAATATTTGATGTCTAATGCTCTTACTGATGATCAGTTTCTAAGCAACTGGTAAACAGGATTTTTTAGTTGTCAGTTTCCAGAGAAAATTGCAACTCATTAAAGTGAGCATGCAAAGCTAACCTCAGATTGTAGCCGTTACACTTATTTTAATGTTGTATTTCATTTAAAATGTTTGATCAGAGAACAAGTCTCCCAGGATGCATAACTTTTCTGGAACATCAGAGTGAACAGCAGTTCTTCAACAAGCCTCATTACATTCAGTGCACAGTATCAAGCAATGTAAAGAGAATGAATAGTAGCACCACATTCAGTTCATTTTATATCGATAAAGCTTTGTGTCTCGAGACTAACATGCTAATAACCACATCAATGCTTGTTTTGATTAAATGGATTTCTTCCAGCAGTGGAAGCAGCAGTGCCAGATGTATATTGCACTAAGGATATTCACATCCTTATGCAAGCAGAATGATTAAATTTAGCATCAAGTTACAGGTTGCTCTCTAATTCAATCTCTAATTCTCTCATTCAATTCCACCAATGAATGTTTAAGTTACAGCTTAACTGGCCTGTGCATCCTCTGAAGTTCAGCTGTCAGGACAAATCTTGAACAACTCAAAAGTTGTTAGCCAACTAGCCCTGCACGCATCCTTTGCTTGTGATTTTTGCCACTGTGACTGGACAAGCACCACTATGTACATCAGACACAATCTATCAGAGCAGAACATGACAATAGCACAGTTAGAATGTGCTAAGCTCTCTGGAACTTTAATGCCCACTGAGATCAGAAAAGGGTGAATAGTGAGAAAACAAAAAAAAAAACACAAACAAACAAAAAAAACAAACAAAAAAATCAAAGAGAAAGCATTTATCTACTGATAACATTTATTAAAAGACATTCAGTCAGTATTAAGCAAACCATCCCAAGGACTTACCCTGCTAAATAAAATAATGTGATCCCCAGAAATAAAGAGCTTATTTTCAACACCATGCAGGGCAGCCTCCAGAGCAAAACTGCACTCTGTGTTTGTAGAGTCAAAGCAGCAAGTGTTACTATGTGGTGAGTATCAGCCCTGCCAACATCTGACAAACCCAAGGAGAATGAACACGATGTTTCTTTAAGCATGTAGTGCTTGAGTTGTTAGCCATTGTAAAAACATTAGGAGCAAGAAAGAAAATAATGAACGTTACTGTACCAAAACAGGAAAAGCAGATTTCCCTCCCACCCGCCCCCTACCAGTTACAGCCCTGGTCCTTTTTTTTTCCAAAATATATCACGGCAAAGGAATGTGTCTTTCTTTGCCTGGTGACCTCTGATTTGGAGAAGCATGCTATTCAGCATCATTTAGCACACAGAGAACAAAGAAGTTTAACTGTTTCGAAGGAATGCAGAATTTCAGCTCTTGTTACAGAGTTCTTCTGAATGCTCATCACACAGCTTAATATCCAGCACATATTGGATGAAAAGGAACAGTAACTCATCAGAGACGGCCTCATTCCAGACTCACCCCTTCTCCCCCCGCCCATGTTAAACAGCTTCCATTTCCTTGTGAAACAGCAACAGCTTCAGATTACAATTTAGTTCTCCTAAGGATATTCGTGTTGCATTTAAGTCAAGAAATCATGATCTACCAAAACATTTAAGAAATCAGGTTACAAATCGTACTGCCAAGAAAGCAACCTTTTGTTTAACACAGATTTACATGACAAAGGGCCCAAATACTGACCAGCACCTACACCTGATCTCAGAAGAATGAAAATCTCTTAGCAAAGATAAAGCCCTTAGAGAACAGAAACCTGCACAACATTAAAGCCTATGGCTAAGAGAAGAGTTAAAAGAGGGAAAGTCTGCTTTGTTTTTAATTTATTTTATATACCTATTTAGAAATTAATTTTGTCAAATATACCCCACCCCCCCTTAGCATAACAAGCAGATTCAAGACTATCTTGAATATAAGGAAGTTTAAGAATTTTTTTACACAGCTAGTATGGAGATGAGAGGTTCAAGATGAACTGGAATTACACTGGAAACAACTCATGACAGCAGTGAAATATGGGCCTCTGTGATCCTCAAGAGGCAGGTAATGACTGCTTAAAGCTTCATGGTCTCAGACCCCAAATGCTTTAAGTGTCCAGTAATTTCCTCAGAATCAAAAACTATTTGTTCTTGGAGCAAATTTTTTCAAATTCACAGTACTCTCATAAAATCCTAAATAGAACCATTACTCACAAGTACTGACATTTAGAAAACAGTGCAGCTAAAATTGTGATCCTCCCCTTTAAGTTATAGCTAGGTCACCCCCAGGGTTACAACTGAAGTAGTTCTTTTTTTTAATTTGATTTTACCTTTTCTTGAATCCTCTTGGCTTTCGCTGTCGATATAAGTTTCCAAATTGCATGAATAGGAAGCTTTATAAAACAGGAGAAGACAGATTTATGCAGCAGATTATCCATAATTTAGGGAATTTCTCTTACTGCTTCCCTGTCTGGAGTTCTAAATGCATGTTTTCTGCCTCTTCCCAAAGACTCGTAGTCCTCGGCTGTTGCACAATCCTTTTCTGCAGAACAACTGGTGAAAATCAAAACATCAAATGCAGAGCCTCCAACAAATGACTAGTGTTAAAGTGCCACAAGGGCAGTGTGAGCTGCAAGAACTGAGGGGCAGTTCTACCAAATGCAAATCATTTCCCTGGCAGCCTGCTCGAACAGCTCTACTTCTGGTAAGAACATTCTGGTGCAAAAAGTCAAATAACAGTAACTGGGTCCTGATTTTGCCTACCCCTCCTAATGTCTGATGCCTCTTAAAGCTTGTTCAGCTGCAGTAAAGAGGTTAGAAAACTGCTGTTTCCAGCACATTCACCCCTCCTCTTCAAGCTGTATTTCACCGACTGCACTGTCTGGTTTCACTTTTGTTTCACACACAATCCTGTTATGTGGATTTCAGTCAGATTAATGCTTTCTTTCATTCCCCGCTTTCTAAACTGGAACTGCAAGGCACCAGTTACAGAGCATAACAGTGCAAGCTCACATAAAGCTTAGCTTGCAACTGGGGGCTTTGCCTTGAATCTTACCTGCAAACTCATTTCCTTTCAAGTCATTACATTTGTCTTTATGACCCTTTCTCTACTTTGCACCTTTGATCAGCAGACAAGCGTTTGTCTGGCTTTTGTAGTGGATGGAAAAGCAGCAAAGCACGTTTCCATCAATTATCATCCTAAGTTCTTGAGTTTCAGAGTTATGGAATTTTGGGCGGATGTTCCCCTCTTTCTTTTGTTGTTGACCTTCTATGCAGAGAAGTCACAGACCTGTATTCTTGTTACAGTAAAGCAATTCAGTCGCTGCTATAACTCCACAGCCATCAACTCCAAGTTTTTTTAGTCTTTCTTAAGGTATGTTTCCATGCATAATAAATTATTTTAAGGTCACTCCCTACACAGGCCATTCTATGATTCTATTATTTAGAGCTTCAGGATAATACTACAGAATTTCTTCTGAAGCTATTAAATACAGCTGCTAAAGACTAACCAGCCAGAGAATGTTATGAGCCTCCTGCACATCAACATTTGTGGGAGGCAAAAGAAATAAGTTCTTTACCTTGTCAGCACAGTTTGTGGAAAGTGATCCATATGGCAGGGAAATAATACTGCTTTGCAGGACTCTTCTCCCATTCCTCCTTTCTAGGTCTCACAGCTACAAAAAAAATCTTTCAATGGATTCAGGAAAGAATCCAAGACAGATTTACATGTTTGTTTTCAGTGTTAACTCATCCCACACTCCTTGCACATATCCCTCCCTTCAGGTTTGATGCTTGACACAGGCAGCCATTCTGACATTTCATGCTTGGAAATGTGCCTTCAACAAATCCTTTTTGTGTTCCTAAATGACTGTTTGGCTGCTTATACTTCAGCCCATCTGTTTGGATGGCACCAAGCCTGCTTACAAGGTGATCTTCCTGTTTCACTTCCTATCGAGAGATGCCAGCCAATTTTGGGCTCTCGGCACAATACCTCTCCTGCCCTCACTTTGGTACAAAGCCCTGCTGAGTCAGAAACACTGTTCCTGTGCTTTATAAAATTTGTTGGCACTTGTGTGACTCTGACCACCTGAGCAGCAGAGGAAGAAAACTGGAGTTGTCAGCACTGTAAATTGCCAAGTACACTCGTTACTGTGAAGCCAAGGGGATGTCAGGAAGATCAGTGACACGTAGCATGGGAATTTTAATTGCTCGGCAAAGACAGGATCACCACAAGCAGACGAGCAAGAATAGTAAAAGCAAAAACACAAGCCACAGGCATGAAAGAGTCAAGCAGAGGAAAACACTGAGCTCCACTTTGCTGTAGTGAACATATACTTGGACATATTTGTTTTGTATTAGCTCAGACTTTTACCTAAAATCACAGTGTTATGTTTATGCCATTCCCTGCAAAATCATACCAGGCTGAAGATGCTTCTTTGAGAAGTTCTGAAGTGCATGACCAAGGTCTTTCAAAGGAATGGAGCACCCTAGGTTTGTTTCAGGTTGTCCTAACAGGCACTTGTACAGTCACATCTTCTATGCTGCATGTGGGTGCTTAGGGAGCACAAAGGGAGATATCTGCAGTAATCCGAATGGATGGAGCCTCAGGAGCGTAGGACATCACCTGGTTGAGCCATACTGTGACCTTGGCAAATATCAGAATTCTACATTTTCTTGGTTAGCACCTAAAGTCTTTATTGAAGCAGAGAGAAAGATTTCTTAACTAGGAAATACTTGCACTGTCAAGAGTAAGTCAATGGGTACATATCACAAATGTTCTTCCTCCCTCCACCCTGTTAAGAAAAGGAGTAACGAGCCAAGGAAAGCAAAGACAAGCTTTCAACATACAGTATCAGCTGTCAGAATGTTTTAGTTTAAGGGCTTTAGTGAAAAAGTCTCCTTTCTCTGGTGTAAAATAATGTGACAAAATTTCCAAACATGAATTCTGACACCTGAAAGAACAGTTTCTTTTTGTGCCCTGTGTTTTTATTAGAGAAATCCCCTCACTTCTCATGCCATGCTGTGTTTAAAAGAAAATGGAAGAAATTTAAACATTTTGACTCTACCTAGGAATGGATCAAATTTATACTAAAATAATGATCTATTATGTGCTCAGAAAACAGCAAACAACAGAGACGAATCTCCTCAGCTCTGGCCCAACAATTGTCCAGTATCAACAAGAATAGCACTAACCTATTTGCTCAACTAATTCTTGTGGTATTGGTCAAGGTGAATTGAGCATCTCCCACACAGCACTTAGACAACCCTTGCCCTGTATTATAAGCTTCTCCAATGACAGTAATAAAATATATAGCTAGCAGCCAAAATCCACAAACAGCATCCAGATTCTGTGTAAAAGTAGCAAATAATTCTTTCCACTGAGTGAAAAAAACCAACAAAACTGCACCAAAACAGAGATATGTATGCATCTACACAGGTATATGTGTATATCTATAGAAATGCAGGTACCACATATATGCACAATGTCCCCACCCTGAAAACACATTTAAGGAGCTGGTGAACAAACACAGACTTTGTCCTACTACTCAGTGCAATCTGCTGGCAGCAGGACAGGCAGCAACATGAAATTCTTGTTCATAGTGAGCTGTTTAATTGTCTTCTCCTGCCATATTGGCATCCCAGCCAGACCCCTTTGCCCGCTAAAGCCTTTCATTGCAAAGCTCCTCTATCCCAAGGAAGCCATCATATTTGGGTCCTTGAAACATATCCTATATGTATAAAGGAAGCATTGCATTTGGCTTTGTGTGCTGTCAGAATAAGAATTTGCTTCTTTCCCCATCTCCCCTCACCTCATTGTTTTGATATATAATACTAACTCCAGCAGAGCTGTTAGTCCAACATTTTCAACTAATCTAATTTTCCGTATTTTTGAACAGGATTTATTAGTTCAATTCTAGTTAAAACTCCATCCAGTTCCTTTTTAATTTTTTTAATTTATTTTTTTGCTTTGAATTATGCAAACTCTTTGATATGCATCACTAATTTAGATTTTCTAGGATTTTAATGCTTCAAGTTTAGTTTCATGTCCAGTCACAGTCTCCCGAGTCCAAAAAAGACATGATTATACTGGAGGATGTCCAGAAAAGAGCCATGAAGATAATTAACAGACTGGAATATCTACTGTGGGAGGAGCAGCTGAGAGAACATGGACTATTTAGTCTGGAGAAGGGCAGACTCAGGGAGATTTTCTTCATCACTGATATAGTGATGAAGTATTGAAACCTACTGCTAAAAAGTGTGTAGTCTTCAATTTTGGACATGTTCAAAAGCCTTGCTATCAGTCCAGAGCAGTCTGCTCTTTCTGACTTTGCTTTGAGCCTGGTATTGTACTGCATGATCTCCAAGAGTCCCTTCCAACCTCAGCTATTCTATAATTCTGTTCAATTATAAGCTGTTATTATTAAAAAAATCTAAGGATATGCAAATGGCATCATTAATTCTGTGTAAAAGTAAGTGCTTTTTAAAGAAAGAAGATATGGTTAAAGAAATGTCACCAGTAAACTGAATCCTAAATATATAGATTCATTGCTGATGCAGTGCCAAAAAATATTTCATTTTATTGCAAGAAAATTTGCCCAAATTTCCAGAATGCTTCTCAAATATAATACAGCACTCTTGTGTGGAGGCATTCACACATGCATCAAATAACTACATATACTACAAGTCTGATTACCAACAGCTTACTTGAAACTGTTGGACCAGATAACTGGTCCATAATTCCTCCTAGATGCTGAACTATTTTCAGACTTTTTTCTACCTCTCCCAAACATGCATGAAGCAGTTTGCTTCTGCCTTTTCTTCCTTATTTCCCAAGAGTACAAAGTCATGAGGAACAACTGGCTGCAGCCAGTTTTGCTGTACCAGGGCTTCAATCTAGATGATGTCACTCTTAGAAAAGAGAGACACCAGCTATAAAATAAAGCTCAAAACCCAGCATCCATTTCTCAAAACTTCTTTCCATGGATGTGGTCTTTATGTTCACCCAATTTACCCTGCCCACTCAGAAGATAATGTCAAATGTTCAGTTTTGCAGGAACAGGAAGGAACAGGTTGATAAGATGATAGACAGAGGCTGAGATTTCTATGCCTATGTCCTGCTGCATTTTCCTTGACCAAAGCAGTTTCCTCCCATTGCATTGTCCCAAGTAAAGGAATGCATCAGAAGTCAATGGATCATAATCAGAGTGTGTGATCAGGTGTCACATGGCTGAGAGGCAGCTGTCAGTGGAACACACTGTGCTCATGTGCCTCTCACAGGCTGTGTACATGGATCTATCAGCCCAGCACTGCTTTCAGAAACTTAATTCATTTAATAGCCAACCTTGAGGTCATAATCAAAGCATTAATTTCACATGGATAAGAGGTTGAAGTTTTACACCTGTATTGCCACACTAGAAACACAGAATAGATATTCTTATAGCCACTGTCCTACAAACGACCTACTTTTTACTCTCTGCACAGCCAGGAAAGCTATTTGTCTTTTTAAAACTCCATGGTATTGGGATTTGGGCTCCATTTGTTACCCACTCTCCTAGTTCCTCACATTAATGAGCTCTAATCAGCAGCCTTCCATTTTATAAAGTGTCACCCTCTAGTGCATTGTTTAAATTTATCTAAATTAAAATCACAGCCTATTTAAAATTTGCCTCTTGCTCTAAAATCTCTTGATCAATCATTCTGTAGTTTCAGCCTAGCCTCTACAAATTTGATCAATGCGTGCTTCATTTTGTCTTCCAGATTGTTTAATAGAAACCTTAATTAGTGCTTTCATTAATTAATACCAGACCCGATAGTGATTCAGAGATATCCCATTTGATAGCTCCCTCGCCACTGGTGTTTCATTGTTAATTATCCTGACATTGTAGCCCAGGCAATTCTGTATTCACGTTACAGGTTTATGAAGCTGGGAAGGGGTTTTTTTTCTACCAAATTCTTCCTGAAGGAGCTTCCCACACATAGCAACAAGAAGTCATGGTGGAGGTAGATAACAGAAATCCACTGTGTTTTCACTTGTCTACTAAACACATAATATACTGCAGCTTATTAACTTAGTCTGAACAAAAGAGTTCAACTAATTATTCACACACCTCTCAAAGGAGCATGAAAACCTCCTTTTCACTGTGCTGATGGATTGTGGGTTAGTTTTAGGGTGCTTCACAGAGCAGTGGGGCTAGAAAGGCCAAGCAGAAGTTCACTGCTTGTGAACCTGGCAGCCAGCTGAGCTTTTCCTCACCTCTAACTCCTTCATCCCAGGTTTAACTCATTACATCACCACAGTCTCATCTGTCTAGCCCAGTTAATTTTCCTGTAGCATTGTTGCTATCCTCAGGTTTGCCTTCAAACACTCAAAAGCAGGTAGCAGCCCATCCAAAACCCCACTAAGCTCCTGGCCAGCAGAAAGTACCTGAAAGGTGGAAGAAGGGGGCCTTTACCCATTAGGGTTCCTTTTTTCATACACACAGCCCTTCCAGCTCCAAAGAGGACTCATCTGACCAGTTTCCATATCTTACTCAGAAGAGCCCTAAGCAAAAGCACTTCCCCTAGAGGTTTGCCTAAGGTGAAGAACACTTACAGTACAGTCCAGGTTCTAAACAAGTGCACTTATTTAAGGCAAAATCAGAGACACACAAGGTCAGATTACTGAGCAAACCCTCAAGTACAAGCTGTAAAGAAATTGCATCCTGGACAGCAAGGACTAGATCTGCGGGCGTACTTAAGGGATACAAGACTCGTACTTGCGAAGAGCCTCATAATAGACTGTAGGAAAGCAGGAAAGTCTTTCTCAAACTGAGCCTGATTCCAGCAACTCACCTTTAAACACATAGCATTATCTTTTCAAAATATTCCCCTCATCAGACTAGGGAAAGATAACATGGAAGTTCAACATGCATTCTGCCAGATTTGGTATACAACTTTCTCCTTGAAATTAAGGAGTCTCTGCACTCAAGTGAAAGTAGCCCCTTCTAGAAATTTAACTTTACTCCTCAACCTTATTGCTTAATTTCTTCTGCTATATTTGGTTGTGAAAAGAAAAATGTGTGTCTTCTTTATACCTATGCAAAACCTTTTTTCTTTCTGAATGTACCTACCATTCTCAAGATGATTCAACAATTGAGAAATAAAAATATATAACCTTTTTTCCCCATCTCTCATGGTCTGTAATTCTTTTCCTTTTCCAAGATCCTTCCAAATGTTCCCCTAGGAACATTTCTCTTATATGAATACTACACACCACAGAGAAGGAAAGGAAAAGGATTGCAATATTGGCTTTATAAGAGCTCACCTTAGGTTCCCTTTCTCTCACTTATAAACACCTAGCCTAGTATATGAGTTAAGGAGATTACTGCTAGATAACTCTAGATTTTTTCCTCTTGTCTCTTCTTTAGGATCTCAGATTTGAGGCATGTGAGTTAAGCAAGGAGAGGAGATGGTGTGAGTGCATGAAATGTGCCTTATCCTACAGTGGAGAATATGAATCCTGCCACTGATGGGATGTAAAGGATCTAATTGAAAGCATATATGTCATTTGAAAGCTAGTGGAGAGTAAGGACCAATTGCTGAGCACCTGAAACTCCAGGTGGAATTAATAATTCAGCAGCTTAGCATCAACTGAAAAAAACCCATATCCTACTTTATGAAAGATTCCATTTTAAAATATCTCTCAGGGCAGTTCATTTATCTATTGATCAGATTAAAAGAAGAATGTGTTGGAAACCTACATACAGCTAAAAGGAAGAACCAGCATGATAGTTTAGAATAAAAGCTTGCCCAACAGGCTCTGAATTTCGTGTTGTAAATTGGCAAACATCTGACTTGAAGAATGGTATTTGAAAGTAAAAAGACATTCAGAAAATGGATTCTGAAAAATTATGTCTGGTTTAGACTTTATCTATCAAAGGACACTCTTCCTAGTAGCTACATGTCAATCTCTTCTTTCTGCCTTGTACACACTCTAGAAATTAGTTTAGGATTGAATTATCTGTCCGTTTTGGATAGCCTGGATATCTGGTGCAGAGGATATACAGTCACTTTAAAGACATCAAGAAGCAGCTATTGCTTCACATTATGCACAGATGATCTAAAAAAGTGTGCCTAGAGAATAATAGAGGGCTGTATTATTTTCCGTTTTACAAATGAAGGATGTGTCTAACTGGGAGCACCCATAGCCAGATGTATCATCATCTCACAAAAACCAGCTGCAGGAATGGAAAGGCATGAGACAGACAGGGGCCATGAATAGTCCTACAAAAGCTTTTATATGAAGGACTGAAAAGATGCAAACTGTTTAGAGCTGGCAGGAGACAGACACAGAGGGAAATGAAAGACTGTGGAAGAACTAGGTACAGCACATCTGAAACACAGGAAGGAAGTCTGGTTTGCTTAAATAGATTTTCTTTTGAATAAAATAGGAAGTGATTAAAATGTGGAAATTTTTTTCCCTGCATGTCATCTCAGGGGTCAAATATTACTCAGATTCAAAGGAAGATTGAACAAGTAAGTGTATAATGGGAGCATTCATTAGAATGGATGCAGGCTGGGTTATCAAACTGTATGCTTCAGGGCAAAGGTCTCTCATCAATTCTAAGGAATTAGAAACCAGACTTTTATGAACAGTTATTCTGGCAGGCAGGGAAAGAATTGTTAATTCATTTATAATGCCTTTAACCTAAAATACAAGAGGAGGATATAGATGCAAAAAAGAAATAGAAACAGAATTAGTAAACAGACAAATTAATCAACATGTAGTGACTTAGAAAGAAAATCCCCAACTTACTCCTTAGAAAAATGAAAGAGATGAAACATCACTTAATCAGCCAGAGGGAAACAACTCAAGGTTCTGAGGTTAGGCCCAATGAGGTGGAACTGTGAAAAGACAGGAAAAGTGCTCCAAATGTTTGAGTAAAAGAGCATCACATTTATAGAGAGGGTGAAACAGAAATGTGACATATTGAAGAGATGAATAAATGGATTTTTCATTAAAACAAAAATCACAGAGCAGATGCAATATTAAATGTTTAAAAGTTTTGATAATATAAGTTGATGGTTTACCAGGGAGGCAATTTGTCTAAATGATTTGCTATGTGTACTTTCTCATCCTGAGCTTGAACATGGTTTAATTCTAGCAGAGGCAGGAGGTAACATAAAAATTATCATTCCCCAGCAGACTGAAACTTGTTGACAGGAAAGGGTCACGAAACCTGAATTATGTGTTCTGTGCACAGAAATGATAATCTGTCAGGGCTGTTTGACACTGGCTTCCTCTGCCAATGAATTCTCAAGGAAGGAATGCAGGAAGAGAAAACCTGCAACCAATTTTCTGTCTCATGAGACAAATTAGATGAACAGATTCCAGTTGCAGAGTTTGCTGTGTTATTAACTTCTCTCAACTCTGAACACAGCCTATGCCAATACAGAACCTGCTGGTAGCTGGAGTGATCTTCATTATCCTAGCTTATGACTACAAGTGAGCCACAAGCCATGTTTCAGCCCAGGTCATTTTATTATCTTTGTCTATTTGAAGTCAATAGGACCCCCTGACAAACTTCTAGAAACCCTAGGCAAAACATGTCTGAGTCACCTTACAATGATTACTGAAGTTCATTGAGCAGCATTGCCCATAAATATCCTAAACCTTTGTGTTTAGCATGGTAACCTTCAACCTTATAAATTCTTGTGGGAGAATCTCTGTAAAGATGTAATTGAATTATAAGATCATGGTGCTGCATGATCAAGCATATTACTATCAGACCTATTACTTTTTCTCTGTTGGGACTACATGAGCTAGATTCACTTGACTAGAGGCAAGCAGGCAGGGATTGGGGTGCGTGGCAGCTGGAGGGTGTGCCCATGCCCCACAGCTAAAGGTGCATAAAAAACAGAGGTGAACCAAACATCAACTTTTCATCACCTACAATGGATCACAGACTGGGTCAACAACTTGGTCGTGGCACCCAGAGTGGCTGCTGGTGTGGCACTGGACACTGGTGAGGCACAGCAAGGGAAGGAGTTCCCAAGGTAAGAGGTGGGTACCTGTGAGCCATAGGGGATGGCTCTACCAGCCAGGGCTCATCCCACTGCCCTCATAGAGGGAGCAGGGCAGGCTGGAAGGGGACAGCCAGGCACAGCAAGTCCATGGGTCATGAGTTAGGTCTGGGGTCAGGCTGGGAAACAAATTCATGGCTCAGGGGCAGTTCATCAGAAGGGGCCACAGCCAAGCTTGGGCATGGCTGTGATGTGGCGGCAATGCAGACTGGTTGGCACCCAAGGAGCTAGAGCCTGAGCTTAAAACCAGATCCTGTGTGAATGGCAGGTGAGGAGAGACCTCACTGAGTCCTACCAACTTTCTCCCTAAGACCAGCAGCTGTGTCAAAGGGTATTAGACTGGCCCTGAGCCCCAGCAGTCAAACCCCAGGAGGGGCAGAGGGTGCCCCCAAGGCCCTGACATGAGATAAAGAATGCCCTCATCCATTTCTGCCAAAGAGAAGTAGCACTGCTGTGGTCTTGTAACTCAAGTTACAGTTCTGGAGGTTTGCAGGTCTCACCCTTTGCCAGAAGTGGTTCACAAGACCAGCCGTACCCACTCAGAGGATGTGTCCCCTGAGAGCTGCTTCCTGCAAGGGCTTTTAGCAGATGCACACACAAATGACTTGAGAGCCGAGCAGGCACACAGCATTGCTTCCCCCAGGTACCTTCATCAGCTTCCAGCAATCTCTCCAGGTCATGGAGTTCCTGCATCAGGGGGAGTGCCTTTAGGTGTGGCAGCACAGATTAATTTTTTCTGCATGGATTTCTCCAATTCCTCTAAAAGCCCATATAAAATGCTGGTGCCCACAACATGCTGCAGCAATGAGCTCCCCTTCTTATAATTCCTCTGGCTGTCGAATTCCTTTATGAGTCACTCTAAAAAGCAGAAACTATAAATTTGTGTAGCTAAATTACTGCTGAATTCTTACCAGTAACTGAGAACAGACCTTGATCTAGAAGTATCAGTTGCTATGAATGATTTGATAGTACTGTGCTCACATGCAAATATAAAATTTTGGGCTTAGAAATATTAGGAAAACTACTCTTGGGAAAAAAATGATACAGTGTGTTTCACTTATGTAAAATCTGGCAGCCAAAATGTTGAGCAGATTAAAAAAAGGAAAATAAGGGGCATGTTAGTAAAAAATTTATTGCATAGAGACACCTTCAGAGACGACAAAAGCAGAGCAATCACAGTGTCAGTGCCATTTATCACCAAGAGAAGACTTGGTGTTCCCGCTGTAACCTTGTGTTTCTATGGAGAACGCCTTCTCTGGCTTTCTCCCCATTTTGATAGATACAATACACCAAATATGCTCAAATGCTGTTTCCAGACTCAGTCAAGGTTCCATGATAGAGAAACAATACACAGTTTGTCAGTCAGCAAAGAAAATTACCTTACAGTCACTGTATTTGGGATATTCAGTGCAGCATATAACTGGGAAATTTGAAAAATAACACTGCAGAGCTGGGACAGATCAAGACATCAGCAGAATGCTATCATCCTCTGATGTTGTCACACACAGGGACTTTTCTCCATGTCTCTGCAATGGGAATGTGCAATGGGATGAGGATGCTCTTCTATTGCATTGCCTTTGGAAGTACAGCAAACCCTGTAACACCAAGAAAAAATATTCAGGGATGGAGCATGAGAGCTTGTTGGCAAAGTTGGCTGGGAGTAAATGTCACAAGGCCCAGCTTAAAGTGGAACATGCTGTGCATTCCCAGCCTACCCCGAGCTTCTTGGAGCACCTCTAGGCTATTGCTGCTCCCCAACAGCAGGTTGTCCTGTAAGAGATGATATCCACTTCCCTATCTGATGCAGAAAACTGATGCCAGGTGCTCTGCTGGCTTTAAAACACTGAAGACATAGAAAGACTCCATTTTCCTCACAATTCCATTTCAGGTGTTTTCTGTCAAGAGTTATCTCAAGGGTTTCCTGTATACAGAACACTGCTCTTGAGCTTTTGGGCTACTATGGTTTTGAGTGGGAAAATGAAGAGTTGCATTTCATACTCTCAGGAGATCATTTCAAGACAGGGTTTCTAGTGGAGTTAGTGGAGTCACAACTGGAGCTAGCAGGGCATCTCACCCCTCTCTTCCCCCATTTTTCTATTTAAAACCCATCTTCAGCACATGGGTCATTCAATTTGCCTATAGATGCTTACAGTGCATGTGGAAGACATTACTATTCTTCTTCCATTTGCTTTTCCATGGCATTCCATGAAATAACATGATGCCATTACCCTGGGATTTACTACTGTTCTGTTTTGCTTCTCATATCTCTCCTTTCCAGAGCGTAGGAAGCTAACCTCCTGCTCTGTTGTCTCAATGCAATTTCCCTTATCACCTCCTGGGATATCTTCTTCGCAAGCCTTGGACTCTGCTTTAAATAACAATCTTCACACTGACTTTACAAAAAGTACACTGTACTCCCTGCTGTCAATGCAATGATAGATTCTGTAAATGAATGGATTATGACAGAAATCACACACAAAAAAAATTATTAACAGTGCCAGAAAATAACATTTGTATAGACTGCCAATTAACCAGCTGGGAAGCCTGCATATAGGAAACATCTGCATTTATTTCTACTGTATCAGTATTTCATTCAACAGTGCTGGGTTATTTAATTCCCTTGATGAAATGAGTGCACAGAGTGGCTATTAATGGAAATAAAATAAATGTACTGTGTGAGATAGGAGAAGATTGTATGGATAGAAACAAGCACACTTTTTGGAAATGGAAAGGAAAGCAGCATTTGTATCTGGGGTTGTTTTGCCCAAGATAGAGTGTTTGTGCATAATTTATTTGATGCATTTGCAAGGAGCTGTCTACTCATGAGATACGAATCTCAGGCAGGTAAAACACAGGCCAAATCTCACTCAAGGGTAAGAGGATCTTTAAGTCCCAGTACCCAGTCAGCCTCATTATGGCCACTGTGATGAAATGAACATCATGGTCTGTAAAGAGGATTTTGTCACCACTGATTCATTGTGTAGTGATGATGGAACAGTCATATATAAACACTCTTTCTGGCCACTGCCCCAGATTCCAGCTTTTAACTATGAAAGGTGACTGAGCTGCAAAATCACCTCATGCATTTTGTCCAGTGGTGGTCACGTACATGTAAGTGGCATAGAAGGTCACATATAAGTGGCATAGAAGTAGACATACAGGTAACATAAGGAGTGTTTACCACATGCATTTTCTGAGAAAAGCATGAAAACCAAGCCTTACTTCCATTCTTAGATTCAGCTGTGATCCTCTCTACCAAAAGCTGAAGAGACACTAGAAAGGAAAAGATGCATTTTACAAGAGCATGACAATTGTTACATCTTGGCTGCAAATAAAAGGCTTTTCTTTCTACAGCTCTTGCATAGCTGCAATGGCCGGACTTGATCTTAAGGATCTTTTCCAACTTAAAAAATTCTGTGTAAATCCAGAGTACCTCCAATAATGTTGTGAGAGATGCCATTTATGAACATGGATGGCCATAAATTCACTGGAAAGCACTTGTCACTCTTGCAATATAATTTTCTAGGTCACAAAACTCCAATAAAAAGGTAATTTACAATATTATCCTTTTTGTCTCTCAAAAGCATATGTATTTCCAGAACTGAAGCACTCCTCAGCATCTTTAAAGTTCAAAAATGGCCAGAATGAACAATGATCAGCATGACTCCCATGCTCTTTCAGCCAAAGGACAATTCAAATGTTCTGCCCTAAATATCATTTACTCAAGAGCACAATTGCACCACTGAGTCACTTCTGTCAGGTAAACAGAGCAAACGAAGACTATCCCATAGTGCAGTGTGTCATGAATAAACATTGTCAACAGAGCAATTTTGACCAAAATGAAAAACAGAAATTCCCAGGCACTAGAAAAATAATTTTCTAGGTAAATCATGGCCATATAGTCTCTACTGTCAACTTCCTCTTCAGCATAAAATTCTGATTGTACTGAAAATAATGGAAATACTCTTATCAATTTTATGAGAGAAGGTTTTTAACACAGTCTTTTTAAAGGAATAGAGCCAGGAATTAGTCAGGAATAGCATTCACAAAATTTACAAAACCTTCCTCTGGGGCTTGCAGATGGGTGGGAATGTTTTACCCTCACTTCACCTGCAACCCCCACTAGCTGTGAGTCAGAATTTCCATCTGGAGCAGCTGAGCCATTGATATAAATTAGCAAATCACAAAATTCATCCCAGCATTAGAAGAGGGGTCTTGTTTCCAGCGAAATGAGTTGCCTTCTAATTTCATACCAAATGGTGGGACAAGGTCCTCTTATCACTTGTGTAACTGGTCCTGAATTAGTCCATCTTCTCAAACCCTCTGACCAATTTAAAGCATTAACCTTCCACCAGGAAAGAGAAGGGATAGGATGGGCAAACCAATTTCAGTATGTGTCAGGGCAAGTTCCCCTGAGGGCTTTATCAGCTATTTATTAATAGTTGAGGAAAAGGTTGATAAAAACAGCTGTGCAGAAAGATTAAATATATTTCCCATGTTGACATTTATACTGACTCCGAGTTCACAAACACCTCATAAAGTATTAGTTGTAAGGCAGCATGTATCAAGGCTGTTTTTAAAAGCAATTACACTTAATTTGTCAATCAGAAACTTCATCAGAAATAAAACAGGTAGAAGCAAATGAGAATTTATAGACAAATCCCTTGCCTCAAAATTTTCTTTTACAAACATTGCACACAGCTACTACAAGAAAGGTCACTGGAATAATGAAATTTGGATGAACAAGCAGCAGACAGCAGCAGCAAACATTTCTGTTTGCCCTGGTAGCTTAACAGTGTAAACAGAGCAGGGGAATGCAGGAGAAGATTTTGAATCCTCACTCTTACTGCTCGGAAGTGAATGGTGCAAGTTGGGTGCCAAGGAACAACTATTTGCAAACAACTATATATCAAAGGGCTGTAGAGCAAATGGATAGAAAGGACCTGTAGAAGTTTCCTAGCTGAGTGCTTCTCAACAGCTTTTCACTACTGTCCCATCATACCTCAAATGGCACATTTTCCAAATAATTTAAAATCCCATAATGTTAGTGAAATATACAGCCAAATACAAGCAAAACAAACAAACAAACAAAAAAAGACTAAAAATGGTAGCATAAAAAATGAAAGCATGAATGATCTCATTTCAATGCACTTGTTGTTTAGTTACACAAAAAAAACAATCATGAAAAAACAATGAAGATAAATCTTACTTTGCTTAAATTTTGGCTTGTTTTTCAACTGGCAAAGGCTGAGAAACATCACATAGACTATTGCTGAGTCCTAAATTTTGTGTGCATTATTCCTTACTGTGATTGTTTACTCTGTTACCAAAGACTGTCAGGGATGAAAATTATACAAATTTCTTCAGTGACACATGGACCAGTCTAGTGGTCAGTTAAGCTGACTGAGTAATCCGTTGGTCAAAATGCGACCCCTTTGATTCATTCATCCTGCAATTTCTTAAGAAAATTTAAAAAAGGATGTTGGTCAAAATTAGCTGTGAAGTTCTTAGTTGCAGTTATGTGTGTTTGAACAGAGTCTGGGAAGAGGCATTATCAGAGAAGGTTCTTCCTTCCCTTCTAACACACTGTATCAGGATAGTTTTGAAATATATATTTGTTCAATTTGTGCAGATGAATACAAATTAATACTTTAACATGCTTCTGCACTAATGGAATGTTAAGATTTCTTACTCAAAGTTTCTCTGTATGTAGGTAAGGACCAACTTTTACTCTTCGTTTTGTATAAGAAAAGGAAAATAATTTTCTCTCAGTTTATCTTACATGATAAGAAAGATAATCAAATGGCTAGTAATTAGGATACTTAAGAGGCAAATTATTAGATGTGAAAAATATTTTTTCAAATAATTCTCTGAAACATCCTTCAGTGCAATGCTTCAAGGCCTAACTACAAGTTGCTCTGCATTCTATGTAACCTTAGTTAGTGAACCTCAATTAACCAAAAATCCTTCTTAAACAAACAGTTTAAAGTCCTGAGATGCTGATTAATTATATTGGAAATTCCCTCAAGCATTAAATCACTTAGTTATCTGAAATAGTTCTTTGCCATTTTCTGCATACAGGTAATCAAGCATATGATACAGTGCAGATGTCAGCTTGTTATTTTACCTAGTAACTCCAGAAATGAGCACTAAATTGGAAGGAATACTGTAGCACAGTTATCTAAAGTTATAAATAAAGTGAACAGAATTTCTATTTTCAAGACCTTGCAGCTCCTAATGATGGTTTTAAATTATTCCTGACTCCTCATGAGAAATGTCTGGCCTACAGAGTTATCATGTTGGCTTGACACCATGGGCTAATTAGATGTTAAGCATAACAGCTCAAAAAGGAAAAAGTCTTCTCCCAACATTAATTCTTAAGAGGATAGTTTGAAGAATTTGTATGGCAAACCGTTCCTGTGCAGGGTGCACAGAGGAAGCCCAAGAAACACAAGCACTCCAGATAATTTCCATTCAGCAAGAGAGCCAAGTGCTGCAGAGATCAGGACTCTGCCAAAGCCTGGACTGCAATGGCCATGTGTCTCTTTTAGAGAAACACCTGTGTTAAACAGCAGTCCTCAGGGGCCATGACCACTCTGTTGGCTTAGCTGAGAAATGGAATCTTCCCTGTCCCAGGAGAGGCTGGTGTGAAACCACTTGCTTGCCTGCTCTTCTGAAAAGCAACGACAAATCCCTTCTCTTAGCTATTGCTCAGGTTTCTTTTTTTTTTTTTTTTTTTTTTTTTTTTAAAATCAGGATTATGTTATTTGTATACAAGCACTGCTATAGAAGAAGCTTTTAACCAGGACATCTCCATGGATGCTAATTTAGCACAATTATACTTAATGACAGTGAAACTGCTTAACAGGGTTATACCCATTTAGTGATAAAGAAATGAAGTATCTCAAGCTCTTAAATCAGTGTGAAATACCAAACTTCCATCACAGAGATTCCAGTCATAATAAGGAAATAAATACCAAAGACAAAGTAAACGCTGTAAGTAATCTCCTTATTGTTGTAGTTTTACTTTGATGGTGACTTTGTGCCATGGCAAGTCTTTTCAGATATATTTTTGTGTCTCTTTATCAGGATAACTGTTTAGTTGGCTGTCTACCAGTTCAGAGGATTCTACTGAATCAACACTCAGATTTGTTTAGCTTTAGCTATTCAGATGTGCATTTGTGATGTTCCTGCAGGTCTTTCGGTAAGCTTATGTGTTGAAGAGTACAAGTTGGTGCAATGAAGATGTGTTGCTGATATTATACATTCCCTCGGGTACCTGACTGTTTTTCTTCCTTTTATATTTTATATAATTATTACAAATCACTATTGGAAGAAATCTGCATTTTGTTTACGGTAAATGGCTATATATCTATGAACTGGATGTTTAGAGTAAGAACAAGAAAATATGAAACCAAAAAAAGAAGTCCACAATAAACAAGGGAAAAGTGGCTAAATCACTATTAAAATTGCCTAGCAGCTAGGATAGCTGTTTTTTTCAGTGATACACCACCAATCCAAATCACTCTAGAATTAAGGGCACAAACTCAATTTCCATTTAGCCCTGCAGGTTATCTGCAACAAAAACCTGAGGAAGAGATGTCTATTTGAAAGGGGCGAATAAAAGTAAGGAGAATAAATTACTTCTAGAAAGGAATTAATGAATATTTGATGATAGCTTTACTTTCAGCAGCCCACATGTAATTTCAAGACGTAAAACCAAACTTGGCTGTTCATGTGAAGATTTTCAGGGTGTGAAAGAACAGGATGGTTTTCTTTTTTTCTGAAACACCTACACCTGCCCCAGGGCACTCAGGACCCTGGATCTTGTACTGGAAGGGTGAGGAGAGAGAGTGTGTACTGTTACAGCCAAAGATTAAGTGGCCATTGTGCAAGAGAACCCTGACTGTCATTGTCCCCCATCTCCATGTCCACCCTCCCCATGCTCACTACAGCACCAGAAAAAAGGCATGGACATGAATCTTCTCCTGCCAAGTTTTCTCCCCTGCCTCAGTGATCCTCTGTTTCTGTGAAGGTGTATTTCAGATAACAAAAAAGATTTAGAGAAAGGAGTACACCATCTGTTTTGCGCTTCTTGAACTTTGAAATTATTTTCTTCCTTCATGATAGATTTTTTGGTTTCCTCTCTTTGCCCACTAAACTCAAGAAGATGGTTTTTCCTTCATACACAGGAACATCTGGCATTTTTGGGAGTAAACAAACAGGCCCAGCTCTTCACTCAATGAGGCTTTGAAGGTACTACTGTCTTAATCAGATAACTGCCTGTTATTGTTGGTTACATCTCAGAAATAATTTTTGAAGCATGTCAAGGCTAGAAAGCAACCAGCTTTAGCCACGAAGACATATTTTTGTGTGCTACTGTCTTCAGAGGAGCAATAGGATTATTTCCTAGCCTAGGAGTTGTCTGTATGCTCTTTGTACCTTCTGTCTTTCTTCCCTTGTTTTGCCATGGCTTCTTTAGGACCTATGTTGAACCAGACTGTACCTGAGAAGAAACTTGTTCCTTGGCACATCAGCTCCAGGAGCTGTAAAAATGTAAAAGCACTGCTGGAAATGTCTCACTTTCTGAAATACATAGCAAACTGTATGCATTAATTGAGTAAAAAAAAAAGATTCCAGCCTTCCTGTAGTGGTAGGACATTGGGCAATAATGTTAAACTCAAAGAGGGACAATTTAGATTAGATATGAGGAAGGCATTTTTAATTATGAGGGTTGTGGGGCACTAAGAAATGTTTCTGAAGGAAGTTGTGGATGCCTTGTTACTGGAAATGCTCAAGGCCATGATGGATGGGCTCTGAGCAACCTGGTTTGATGAAAGGTATCCTTGTCCATGGCAGAGGGTTGGACTCTTTCTTTCAACCCGACATTCTGTGATTCTTGTCATTCAAATCATATTTCAGAATACTTCCAGTATGGAAATGCCCCAAGAAGCAAAGACCATGACTTTTCTAATACAAAATTATTTAAATTTGCTAGTAAAATAGGCAGGCTATGTACAAAAGATCGGCATGGAATCTTAATATGAACTATATAGGATGTCCTGAATATTTTCTTTGCTGAGTTTCTGAACTCTTTGTCAAGCTGTTAATAATGTAAAAGATCTCAAATGATGAACACAGTTCATGTTGTTTGCAGAAAGAAAAGGTAATTTATTATTTACAAGAAGACCTATCAAATAAGATGTCAAATCACAGGTGGTTTTGTCCATACTGACAGGTTGCTGGATGTATATACACCAGTTTCATACTTCAGTTTATCCTGATTCAATTTCATTCATAATTGACAACTGCATTTGCCTTTTTATATTTGCAATAAAATACCATGCAAACAAAATTTGTGAGTATACGTGCAGCAAATCTTGTATCAACACTGACTGGCTGCCAGATTTGGAATCAATTCACTGATTAGTTTGAGAGTGATTAATGTGACTGCTTAATTTAAATCCCTGATTTAAAAACATTTATGGAAAGAGAAATGACAGCCTAAATAGCACTTCAAAGTGCTACAACTGTTCCTTCCACGGATTCTGCTTTTGTGAAGTGTGGGGGGTAAGTTTTTGCTCAGGTAAAACATGCCATAAGGTGATGATGTTCAGATGCCAAATTTTTCAGCCCTTCTTGCAATAAGAAATGATAACTGTTAGCAAGTTTTCTGAGGAAAAACTGGAAGAAAATCCACTTATTTTTAAAACTGAAAGGAACATTAAGCAATGGCTGAATAGGGTATTAGGGTTAAATATTTCATTATACCTACACTTGGATTTTCACCCTGTTTTATGTACTCTACTTCCAGCTAGACATGACAAGTAAAATTGAATTTTGGGTTTAGATAATAAAATAAGTCCATGTAGAGAGTCCAACAGTTTCCTGGTGTAATAGAGAGTCCAACAGTTTCCTGGTGTAACTATTAATTCAGCTAGAAGCTTTTCTCAGCACTGTCGTGTCAGACCTGGTGCTTTCCTTCTCTGCATATTTCTGTCCTATATGGATGGGAAACTCACAGTCCAGGTCCAGCCATGGCTTTCCCAGCTGTCTGCTGTGCAGTTCTGCAGAAGCATTGCAGAAGGGATCCAATGTAATGAACATACCAATGGCCAAATGCCAGGGCTGGCACTGGAAAATAGGGGGACTTGACACTAGACCTGGTTTTGAAAGACTTAACGAAAAAAAGAAGTCATAACATCAAAAAATGCTCTCTTGGAGAGACTATGGGGGAAAGAACCCTAGAAGATCAAATAAAGTAAATTATTTCTTTTTATTAGGACACAGCTGCATGTTCCTTCTTGAACAAATTGAATACATCTTTGACTGAATACATCTTCTTGCATCTTTGAACTCATCCAGTTGATGAGTTGGCAACTCATGGTTGTTTGCCATGAGATGCTGTCTTCTGATCCTTCTAAGGTTCTTCCTTTCTCAAATTCAAAATCACAGCAGCATTTTAATAGCTAAAATAAATTACTGAACACTCTCATATCTTAATTTATGTACATATGGTATCATTGTTTAGCTGATATTTTCATCTGTTTAAATCTGCCTGGGCATGGTGGAAGCAGACAGATTTCAATGGGAAATGAGAAATGTGCCCAACTGCATTATGAACTTTTCCCCCTCGCTAGCTTCTTTCAGAAAGATTCATTGGTTAAACCCAACCTGTGTAGCACTGCCTACTAACATTACTGTTTTGCCCAGGATTCCCAGATATTTGGAAGGTGCACAGTTCAGAACTGATGTTCTCCTTGGCAACTTCATTTTTGTGAACTTTTGCAGCCTATAGCAATTCCCTTTTATTTCTTATGGGTATATGCAACATGAATAACAGTACAGATTTGTTGTGCTGCTCTGCCTATACCTGTCTAGGTAAGAAAATAAAATTGCTTCTTTGTCCTATTCACACTTCAGGCTGCCAATAAAAATGAAAAATCACAGTAACCACCCACCATGATTAGAAGAGATTTTCATTGTTTTATAGCAGTCAAGTAACACAGAGCTGACCTGAAGTGCTCAACATTGACATGGATTGTATTCAAATTAAAAATTGATGGGAGAAACCTTCCAGACCTCATCATTAGTTCTTCCAAGCCAGCTCCCCTTTATTTTGGAGTGAATTGAACCCTATGGACTTGGTATGTAGAATCAGGGAGAATGAATTCTGGCCCTTTATTGCCTTCTGCCAATGGAAAAAAAAATTATATTCATACTTGACTAGCAGGCACACACAATAGTGCAAATTTTTTTTGGACTTATTCACTGTTCTTCAGGAACACAAAAAGAACAGGCTCTTTTTTCCTTAAAAAATAGAAGAAAGAAAAAAAAAAAGAGAGAAATTGCTCTGCAAAACCTTTTTCTTCATCTTTTGGAATAAGCTCATGGCAATCTATCTTAATTTAAACTGTAAGGGATCTGGCTTGGGTCCTGGAATAGACTCTGGTTCCTTTTAAAACTGGGAAATAGCTTCTAAATACATTGAGCTGCTTTTTAGAATTTATGAAGTAGAACACAAATCTAAGAGCTGGCAACATTTAGTGGTAATGAGGCAATTCTTACATGAGAGAGTTCATTACAGGATCAGCTCATGTTATTTTCCAGCAGCTGGAAAACAGAATCTTTCACAGGCTGGGAAAGATAAATCTCACTTTAAAATTATCTTCTGTATACCCTAATACATAATTAGTATAAGATGGAAGCCCAGCAGAATTCATTCTGCTACTTCTAATGCAATGGGCTTTTTACTGAAGGAAGGAGTGATGTTTTCCTTTTACAGTGCTGTGGTGCCAGCTGACCAGCAGCACATGGTGCAGAGTGGGTCTTAGCTGTGCTTTGCTCCTCTATAAATGTTTTGAGACTATCAACATTGCTCTTGTATGAGGCAGAAGCTGTCCCTGTAGTCAAAGAGCACAAAGACAAGAAGCATGCCTGGCTCTGTGGTGCAAAGTAGAGGAATTTCCTTACACAAGCACATTTCTTAATAACCTGCCATAACTCTCCAAGTGGTCCTTCCTACTGTATTTTTGCCATCAGATGGTTTCACAGCAGAAGTATGGCCCGAGAGGAGCTTGAAGTCCCCTCCCAGTCTCAGAGGTGGTGCAAGTTTGCCAGCACTGAGCTATGAAGATGCAATTCCTCCCCACCAGTTCAGTCTTACTACTCTTTCACCACTCAGATTTTGACCAGGATGAGTTGCAATAATGCCGTTTTTCAAAGTGACTGTATTGGCCAGCCAGTGGATGGTACTACAGGAGAAAATCCAGCTGCTTAGCTCCTCCTTTGCTTTTTTTTTTTTTTTTTTTTCCCTGGGGGTCTGCAGAGTGTGCATGATGAGAGATTCTCTAAATGACCCAGGGCTGCAAATACAATCACCCCAAAATGGGAAATCTTTTCCCTCTAAGTTGCAGTCTGCTGCTGTTCAAAGTATTTTCAAAAGGTGCTAAGACAACTATTTCACTTCACCTGCTATCCCCAAGTGTCACCAAGTTTAAAAGATGCTTAAACCAGTTGAAAACAATAGGAAAACAAAACATCCCACTCATCCTTTTCAAAGGCTGCAGAAGCCCAGAGGACAGCTAGGACTTAAGCTCTCAAATGGAATCCAGTCACCCCAAGTCAGCCGCACTTCCTCACCAGTTACTGAGCTGGCTCCCACACTCAGAACTGGTGCAGAAGGGGGTGGTGGAGCACAAGGACAAAAACTGCTTCCCCAGCACTCTGCTCCCCAGCCGGCTGAGGCAGCTGGCTGTCATCACTATTTCCCTCCTCCCCAGACAGGCATTAGGCAAGGCTCAAACATGCCTTAGGAGTGAGGCCACAGAAAACACAGTTAGGGAATCAGAATGGGTTGGGGAAAGGACGAAGATGGACTGAAACCTATGAGGATTTTTAAAAGAAGGGTATCTATAAGAAGCTTATTTTCTTGCAGAGGCTTGCAAACCTTACATTAGTAGCCTGACTGAAGTCAACAGATAGGCAGGTTTGGCACAAAGAGCAGTGTGAGCCAATGCCAGCAGTTATCACCATAATTCTTTGTCTAGAAAGAAATTAATTATAGAGAATTACAAAGTTAAGTAATAAGCAATATTTTTTTAAAACATGTGGATTGCAGTGGCAAAAGTCAAGGAAGCTTGAAAACTCTTGACTGGAGTGTTGAGAAATCACTAAGTGCAAGTTAGACTGCTAAACCAAGATAATTTTTTGCTTCAGACAGAAGATGCAAAAATAGAAACCAAAAACAACAGGAAAATACATAACCCACTAAAAAAAAAAGCTGGCAGAAAAAGAACCAGGTATCTCAGCTGCAAAGAAGGCCAAACAGTGAGCTAGAAACAGATTGCCAAAGGAAGATACCCAAGCAAGTCAGCCAAGTATTTATTTTGATTTATATCAATGCTTGGCCCAAAGCCCAAAACACTTTAAAATATACTACTTGAACAGTAAGAGTATGAGTGAAATTGCAACTTCAGCTTCAGATTAATTTTATAGTGACTTAAAGTTATTGTTGACCTTTAAAGAGCAACTACTAATGGTTTGAATTTCTGAGACAAGTGAATAAGCTCTGAATGAGACAAGAGAGAGAGAGAAAGAGTGAGAGAGAAATAAAATATACTCCAATAAATCAATACCAGTAGCTTTCCTGGCAAGAGTTTTTTGTTTTTGCAGTTCTTGCCCTACAGCTCACCCAGGATGTATTGGTTTGCAGCAAGTTCCTGGATGAATTTTTGCCTCCCTCTACTCAATTCAAACTAGCTGGTAGTAGCAATTTCTGTCCTGAAATCCAATCTATAGTTCTAAGAAACTGTCATGTTGTCATGGCTCAGTGAGACTCAAAAAGAATTTCACTGTTGTTTGGAAACAGATTGATATGGCTGAAAGTCAGGGTATGCTCTTCTGTGCTGGAGAAGATGTAATTTAACACTCTTGGACCCAATTTTACCCTAATTATAGGCAACAGAGAACTTTGCAGTGAAGTGAGTGGGCAGAAATCAGACCTCTTACTGTAGGCTGACAGACAAATAACAATATGCTACATTGCAGAATGTGATTTACCCTATATGCTAAAGAATGAGTTTAAATAGCTCTATAATATCAGGGATTCTTCAGAAATGGAGGACCAGTGGATTAAGATGCATAAATGACAATGCATTAATATGAAATGAGCCAAGATCATTTGGTGAACACCCTCTTACTCCTGGATGCATTAGAGATGCATTTCTTGAAGCACTGAACAGACAACAGCATGAAGGAGTGAAGCCTGAAATGGGGGAAAGGAAGCAGGAGAAGTTCTCCGAAGATTAATCTGCTATTATATTTTTAAGACCCTTTGTTATCACCAGCTTAATTATAACTGGATTTGCCTTGCTTTTTCTTACTCTCTTGCTGTAGCCAGAACTGGCAGCAACATTGCAATCCTTGAAGTAAGTGCTGATAAAAGGAAAATCCACAGGGAAGCCTGATGTGTGGCTTTCCAGGCACTTTGCGTGCAAAGAGTGAAGCCGTGGTTAATTACGGGCCTCCAGCCACTCCTTAAAAGCTGAAGAGATTTTCTTTGTATGGCTACAGTAGCTATGGCAGCTGCTCATTTATTAGTTGCAGCACACATCAGGCTGGGTAACAAGACTCTGTGCAGGGTGAAGATGGCAAATTTCTATTTAAAAAAAAAAAAAAAAAAAAAAAAAGCCAATAATCTGTTTACTGAGAGCAGGTAATGGAGGTGCCAATCAAACCCCAAAACTGTCACACATTTCACCATTAGGGAAGAATGACTAACAACTGAATATTGCACTGAAGTACATAATTATGCTCTGATCTAACTAACCCTGGCATCTGATAATAGATCCTTCACTAAAGATGGGCCTGAGTCCATAATTTTTGTCTCAAATTTGAAAAAATCTTTGACAATATTAGTTGTATTTGCACCAGGATTTGGAGCTAAACAATCTGACTGCAGGAAGACAGAGACTCTAGCTGTGAATTTCCCTGATATTTTACAGTTTCAGTGGGAAGGGCAAGAGTGGAGAAGAAAGGGCACTGCTAGGTATCACAGTAGACACATTACTGCTTCTGTCTCTGCCAGAAAGTTGTCACTGAAAGAATAAGGTGCAACTGTTTTTAATGCTGCATGTCCACATGAGGAGATCATGAAGAGCAGTGATTCTGTTCTCAGTCCTTTCTCCTGTGGACAAACCCAGTATCACTGTGGTTGCTCTCACACATGGCCTTGGAGGGCATAATACTCAGTTATGGGACTGACCATAACTATTTCACTGTCCTCTCACCTGACATTCCCATAACCAACACCACTGACCAGCCAAGTATTCCCAGCCCTGCATCACCTCCCCAGATGTTGCCATTCCAGTTTTCCTGTCAGTTGTGTGCCAGGCAAGATTAACACCTGACTTTTCTCAGCAAGATTTCTCCTAAGTGCACCTGTTCCCAAAGAGCTCACTCTCACATCATCGTCTCCCTTGCAAGGGAGGAATCGCTTTTAATTCCATGCAGATTTCACAGCAACTAGCACCTGCTAGCTGTTTTTTGCTAGGAAATTTAATATTCAACCCCAGTTCTGTGCTCTCTTTTGCCTCTACAATTCTAGCAAATGAGGACATGCATTTGCAACATGATACTCAGCCTTTTGTCAGCAGATGCTTTGAACAGTCTCCTCTATGTCTTGGTAAAATGATTTCCTACTGAGACAGGAACAAGTAGGGCATGAGAAACCAAAACCCTGGAAATGGTGAGTTATAATTGTTTTGGGAAGGCAACCGCTTTCCACAAAACCTGCCTATCTAAAACATGTTTCCAAAATGTGCTGGCCACTGTTAGACCCTCCCAAATTCTCATCAGCACACAAAATAAACAGCTGAAACACACAAACCTCTCAGCTTCCAGCAGAGGCGCCTGCTTCCTTGGAAACACTTGGCATTTTGGTGGGGTCACAGCCCAGACAGAGTCTGTATCTGGCAGAGAGCAGTTCATTTAGCACAGGTCTGGTACCTTTACTGAAGAACATGTTAAATCTGTGCCCAAGAGCACAGTTTGGGATTTGTACCCTGGATTTCAAAGGAAGACTAAATAGTCACTTTATAAAGTTAAATTAAATTACATTAAATTAAATTATCAAATAGAATAATCAAATAAAAAACACAAAACGAAAGTAAATTAGAATAATTTTAAAAAGAAAATAAAATAATTTAATTAATTAGATGAGGTGTTTGGCATTGGAGCTTAGGTTAACTAAACTAAGACATATGACAATAAAAAGCATGAGGTGTTTGGCACTGGAGCTGGCTTAGTCCAATAAAAGATGACCATTAGCTGACTTGTGGCTAATACAGAAGAGCCATTTCTGAGTCTCAGGCAGAGGAATCAAATGTAGGAAAGGGGAAATTTACAGTTTAGTTCATGAGATTAAAGAATTACCCAAATTTCATTTGAAGCTCAAAACAAAGCAACATTTTCCTCAGTGAATCTCCATAGTTCTGTAAAAGGAAAAAAGCAAAGCATTCTTCCTGCTCTACTCCCCCTGCAAGGGGGTGGTTATAAGGACTTTCCTGAGCTTGCAGTGATGTTTAAGGCTTAGGTTTTTAAGGTATGTAATAGAACTCAACTCTTCAATTTCCATATTTTGATTTTTAATTCCCAAAGTTAAAAGTAGCTGCAGACACAGAAGAAAACTGCAGCAGTATAACCTAACGGTGGGCATGTGTGCTAGTGCAATTTAACTTGCTGTGTGGCAGAAATACTGAACTTGGTCTGAATGAAACATTAATAGAAGATTGTGTATGAAAGTATCACACATGACTGGATGCTTCTGAGTACATGGTGTGGGAGTGCAAGGGACTGACATCTACAACACAATGTGTTAGTGACTGAAATCAACTTTGTTTAAAATAAATACCATTTTCCCTTTCCATATGGTCTCTTGCTGAGTTTTGTGAAATTAATTTTGTACATACTGCTTTAGTAGAAGGATCCAGGAGCAAGTGACTCCCATTCCAAAACAATTAGCACATGACTATGGAACAAATCTGTCAGTACATCAGTCTGGAGACTAAACTTGAGGCAGTTCTCCTATCCCAGGTACTTTTAAAGAAAGTATTCTATAAATCATTTCTCTCATCCATTTAAGTCCCTGGGATCACTGCCATATTGCATACAGTGAAGTCTTGCTAAATCAGCAGGACAGACTGTCACAAGATGTGATAGCACAGAATGGTGCTGCAGAATGTTTTAAAATGTAAAAACATACTAATCAGGGGCGATATGCACAGATCTTGAATCCCTTTGCAAATTAGTAATTAAAAAAGCACCATTCCTAGAAAGTCAACTGACATATTAACGAATCATTTTGAAAGCAAAAAATTACCCAAAATGCTGGCATAGGGAATCATAAGAAACATACAAATTCGACCATTTCGGAAGGTTTGTTCTTATTCCAAGATGCTTTAGATTGAAGATTCATTATATCTCCTTTCTTCTTTCAAAGCAGTGTTAGTTTCACACAACATAAATATTTCCATAAGCCCTGGAATGAGTAAATAGGGATAAATTCTTTGAATTGGGGCAAGAGCATTGGAAATCCATAGGACACACCACTGAGCCCAAGCAGTTTCCAGGCAATTTCCAGTCCTCATCCATGATTTAAAGGGGACTTCTGATATGACAATGCTCTTTGCTTTTCTCTTTCTAAGCTCAGCTCTGCAGCAGCAGCAGAGTTCTGACATTTTCAAGAAATGATGAAAGGCATTGCATTTGCATAGATACCCAAGGATGTTTGCTTTAGAAGGGAAACAGATTTGGGAGATAAGGAAAAAGATGACAATGAATTTGGCAGCTTGTTATAATTTCTGTTAACTTCAGCATGATCAACAGCTAAAACTAAGTGTCTATTTTCACTTCTTGTAAACTTCTGAATAAATGCTGACCAAAGATGCCACAGTGAAATAAGTTTTCCTTCCTATTTGTTTTTGATTTGGAGGAGCACCTAAACAGTATATGACCTAGGAAGAAGAGGAGTTGAAAGAGGAGAGCATATACAAAACTCATTTTGTTTTCTCATTTTATTGCTCTGAAGCCATAAATGCACCTCCTCCATTTGTTGTGGCCTGTTTAGCTAAACTTCAAATAAAGAGCATGAAAACCTGTTGTTGTATCTCCGTCAGCACCTGTGCCCACACAGGCTGTACACCTGGCAGTACTGTGCTGGCTGTCACCCTGACACAGGTGGCTGAAAACGTGGCTTGAAGCGTGACTCGAGCCCATCACAACCATGGGCACAGGCAATAAACATATCTTAGCTTGGAGACAGCAGCTAATGGCCCAGCTCCGGGCAAAGTCTGCCTCCAGGAGCTACAAAGAGCCCTGGCTATGAAAAAGCCCTGCTCTCTTTTGGAAAGGGATCCTACTTCCTATGATCAAAGGCTGGAGAGCACAGCTAAGCTGCAGGGGCTGATAGATGCAACTGAGAAAACCTTTCCACTTAAAATCCATTTACTTTTTCCATTAGAGAGAGCAACACCTATGTAACTGTTCTGCAGACAAGTCCATGGAGATTTTTTGATTATCCTTTTAGTAACTTACAAGACAACCAACATCCAATTTAGCCAGACTTCTGGCAGCCACTCAGTTGTCTCCTTACACAGCCTTCTCCACCCATGTTATGCCCTAAAACAAAGGAATGAAGTTTTAGGTGATTAGGAAGGATCATACCAGGGTACCATTAGCATACTGTTCGTTTCAAAGTCAAAAAGGAAGCACAATAGTCACCAATACACATTCCCTTCCCTACCCACTATGACAGGAGCTAAACAGTGCTGTTTACAGTGTTACAGCACGAAGCCAACCTGCCAAGCTTCTAGCAGAGCAGAAAACTGAGTTATGTGCCTTCTCTTCCAAATTCCCCTGGCACTTGATGCTTACCCTACCTGCCCTCCAGGTAAAGATCTTGTGAATGGAGGTTATGTCCAGATCATGGGATTCCAAAGGGAAAAAATGGCATGACAGTTATGGCCCTAGAAGGAACTGTGCCTAGGCACCAGTCTAAGCAAGAAGGTTCCCTACTTCACCCTGATCCTAGTCCTAACCTCCCCTAGGCTTGGGCTAAGATCTCTTCCCTGGGACAAGCTAACTCTCCAGGTGTCCATTACTGACGTGAGAGTCCTGCTGGCAAGAAACCCTCTCTAGGACAACCCAAACCACTTAGAAGACTGCATGATTAAGTGACCTCACACATGGCTGGTGGCAATCTTGTATTAAGGAAAGTTTTGAGTATACAGGCACTGGTCTGTAAGACCCAAATACCACCTCTTTAGTAATGCATCATAGGTAACAAAGAAAGGACATGGCAAAGCAAAAAGGCAAAGGGAAGAATGAATAAACCCTGTCCTGAGCTTCTCCTTGCTCTCAAGCACTTTCAAATTAAACTGCGAGAAAAGCAATAATTTTGTTTGACACAAAAAGCCTTTTTCCTCACATTTCAGATATACCAAGCATTGTCAGGACAGACCTAGAAGTGAAGCCGCCTGAAGAAGCCTACAGGCACCCAGTGCTAAGCACCAAGAGAAGGAAGCGTGGCAGCTCCTCCCCTGTTTGCTGAGAGAAGGTCCGGGCTGATGCTGCTGAGGCCTCAACTCCTGCAGGCACTTCCCACCCGCCCGGCCCCAGCTGCCTCAGCGCCCGGCCCCCGCCGCACCGCCACAGCTCTCCTAACACGGCTAAACAAACAGACAAAACAACTTAAAGCCGGCCTGAACACACCACATACACGCTGCCGCCCTAGCCTCTTCCCACTGCAGAGCAAAAAAGCCATAAAGAGACCCTTCTAGGGAACGGAGCCAGAGGGGGAAATAAGAAGTTCATGAGGAGGCCATGAGGCCAGGGAGCAGCGCGGGCCGGGTGCCGGGGCGCGGGGGCAGCGCGGCCTCCCGGGCCAGCCCGGGCGCCGCAGGATGTGAGCTCACGGCGCCGCCCCTTCCCCGCCCGCCCGGCGGTGCCGGTTCCGCCGCCCCGAGTCCCGCCTCGCTCCCTCTCGCCGCCTCCGGGGCCGGGGGTCCCGGCTCCGCCAGGGCCGGTGAGTGCAGCGGGGGCAGCCGCGCCCCTGGGGCCGGCCCGGGCGGCCGGGGCTGGGCAGCGGCGGCGGCCGGGCCCGCTCGGGGCGGGGAGCGCGGGCCGCGGGCCCGGGCGGCGGGGCGGACCCGGGGCCGCCTGAGATTCGCGCTGTGTTTGTCCGCAGGCAGACCGGGACGGCCCCGGCGCCGTGCCCTCGGCCGGAGGAGGCGTCGCCATGGGGAACCAGCTGGCTGGCATCGCCCCCTCGCAGATCCTCTCGGTGGACAGCTACTTCTCGGACATCCACGACTTCGAGTACGACAAGAGCCTGGGCAGCACCCGCTTCTTCAAGGTGGCCCGAGCCAAGCACCGGGAGGGGCTGGTGGTGGTGAAGGTGTTTGCCATTCAGGATCCCACCTTGCCCCTGACGAGCTACAAGCAGGAGCTGGAGGAGCTGAAGATAAGGTTACACTCGGCACAGAACTGCCTCCCCTTCCAGAAAGCCACCCTGTCCGAGAAGGCCGCCATGCTTTTCAGGCAGTACGTACGGGACAACCTTTATGACCGAATTAGTACCAGGCCATTCCTGAACAACATTGAGAAAAGGTGGATCGCTTTCCAGATCCTCACTGCGGTGGACCAAGCGCACAAATCTGGAGTCCGCCATGGTGATATTAAAACGGAGAACATCATGGTGACCAGCTGGAACTGGGTTCTTCTAACTGACTTTGCCAGTTTTAAACCAACTTACCTTCCTGAAGACAATCCTGCTGACTTCAATTATTTCTTTGACACATCCCGGAGGAGAACGTGCTACATCGCTCCCGAGCGCTTTGTCGATGGCAGCATGTTTGCCACAGAGCTGGAAAACATGCGGGACCCCTCCACTCCTTTGGTGGACTTGGCAAATAGCAATCAGCGAACAAGAGGGGAGTTAAAACGTGCAATGGATATCTTTTCTGCAGGTACTTGGAGCTATCAGGTGTTGTTTCTGACTAATGCAGTGCAGAAGAGCTTAACAGGGTTTTTTGATTCTTTTTTTTTTTTTTTTTTTTTTTTTTTTACAGCCAGCTTGGAGAACAGCATGTTAAAAACTTATGTATTTTAAGCATAAAAACCCAAACCTTTTTCATTCACAGAAAAATACAAAGACAACTTAGTAAGCTACATAATTTAGGTGTATCACTATTATCTGAGGAGAGAAATTGTAAACTATTCTGATATTGCTCAGCTATGCTCTAGGAAAGCGGTGGTTCTTCAAGGCACAGTCCATCATCTTCTATTGGCAGAGGAGGATGTGTCTCATGGGGCCTGAGAGGAGAAACCAGTCAGTGGTCCAGTTCTGGGGGGCTGACACAGCTTTCAGGGTAATTTGGCAATACTGGCTCTAGAAACCCCTTCTCATTTTATTTTCCCCACAGGCACAAAGTGGGAGCAAAGTGCCACTCACAAATACTTGTTGGAGTTTGATTGTGGGAAACTGACTTGAGTCTTGGCCTTGTCTTGAAAGTCATGAGTTTAGCCCTTTTTTTTGGAGTTTTTCCTCCCCTTAAAGTGATTGAAAATATGAATTTCAAGGAAATGTTTACTTCATTTTACAAGTTTCTTATATGGCCAAACTTCCAGGACACTCCACTGATAAAGCAGACTATTGGAAGCAAACTGCAGGAGCAGGTTCTTTGCAGAGAGACTTGTGCCATGTACACAACACTGGGGGTCTGTTTGTGGCAGTTGTGTGAGTGAATATATGCTGTCTCCGAGCATCTGATGTGAGAGCAGGAGTTATTTCTTTACCTTCTGTAAAAGGGCTGCTTAATTTTGACCTACTACCCGATCCATGCTGACTTACCACACTCTTCTTCCACATGACAGTGATGTGGGTTCCCTTTCTAGTGATGGATTTTTCAGCTGGCAGGTGGCTGGAGTCACTGCGTCATGTTTTCTAATTGCAAACTCCTCTGCTGTTGACATGCTTGAAATAAATTACGTGGAACATATTTCAGGGATCAAGTATAAAGCCAGGTTTTGGAGCTTGAGATGTTATCTCCTTTCTGCAAATTAATTTGGCAACTCATTTGCCTTATTTTTAATCGAGCAAAGACTTGTCTAGGGTTTGTTCTTGTCTGCATATAGAAAACAAAGTTAAAGTGTCTGTTTATAATCCTCTGACATCTTTGACTCCTTTTTTTCTTTCTGTCTCAGGTTGTGTAATAGCAGAGCTCTTCACAGAAGGTGTACCCTTATTTGATTTATCTCAGCTTTTGGCTTACAGAAATGGCCTCTTTTCCCCTGATCAAGTCCTAAAAAAAATTGAAGACCACAGTATCAGAGAACTGGTAAGGATGGACTACAGAATTAGAACCAACTGTGTGTTGGTTCTAATTTGAACTGTGTGTTCTGTTTGCAATTTATTTCACCTACTTTGGTGACAGATTGCTGCTTATTGTTTGGGTTTGGGTTTTGATGTTTTTGTATTACAAATGTCTAAACCTTTGATCTTTCTCTCCCGCTCCCTCCTACTTCTGCCTTTCTCAAGGTCACTCAGATGATCCATCGAGAGCCAGATAAACGTTTAGCAGCTGAAGATTATTTGAAACAGCAACGTAACAATGCATTTCCTGAAATATTTTACACTTTCCTTCAGCCTTACATGGCCCAGTTTGCCAAGGAAACGTTTGTGTCAGCAGATGAGCGTATATTGGTCATACGTAAAGATCTGGACAACATCATTCACAATCTCTGTGGGCACGATCGCACAGAGAAGGCCGAGGGAGAGACAAAAGAGAATGGGCTGGTTATTCTAGTGTCTGTGATAACTTCCTGTTTACAGACTCTCAAGTACTGTGATTCAAAACTTGCTGCTTTGGAGCTGATTCTTCATTTAGCACCAAGATTAAGTGTAGAGATTCTTCTGGATCGTATTACTCCTTATCTGTTACATTTCAGCAACGACTCTGTGCCCAGGGTGAGGGCAGAATCTGTGAGGACACTAACTAAAGTTCTTGCTCTCGTCAAAGAGGTGCCACGCAATGATATTAATATTTACCCAGAATACATTCTGCCAGGCATTGCACACTTGGCCCAGGATGAAGCCACCATCGTCAGACTTGCATATGCTGGTAAGAGGACATCCAGTCAAAAGTCCAAATCTTGAGCTTTTCTGTATTCTCTTAACTGTTTCTGTCAGTAAAACTCGCCAGAAGTCTCACAAGTGACTACAGGTAATGACACTGTACTCACATTTCATTAGCCCTGATTGTTTCCCTAAAATGGCCTGATGAAACTGAATAAATACAAAACCAGCTTAAAGCATCAGTGTGTTGCTGGGCTGCAGAGCTATTTTCAAACAAAATTAAATTTGATATGCAAGGTCTGAAATTAGATTATTTGCTCTGTAATAGACTGGCTTATATTGTAACAGATGTTTTCTTTAGATGTTATTCAGATGTGTGAGTTCTGCAGGGTTCAGGAAAAAACTTTGTAGTCATGCCCATGTTTGCTATTTACTACGTACCCTTATTTGCTATGACTAGCACATTTTCAGGTGTGTTGTTTTAGTTTTGGGTTTTGATTTTTTTAGTTATAAATGAAGTTTTCAGTTGAAAATGTCTCAGTTTTTATTTTTCTGTTTACTAAGTAAATTGATAAAACTACTTGTTGAAGACTTTGTGTAGCTAATGAGTAGAACCAATTGTTTGTGGTCACCGTGATCAATTTAAATTTCAAATACATAGATGTATTTAAAGGTAGTCTAACTAACTTCTGTTACTATAGTACACTTTTGGAAGTGCTCAGGCTGGTGACTTAAGAGGATTTAGTCTTGGCTGTGGTCAGGCTCCATTGGCACGTTGCTGTTGTTTTGGATGACACTCAGAACGGCTGCTTAAGTGGGACTTCTGCCTTGATGTTATTGTTCCTGTGCCAGCAGTGGCCTGACCCATATAATGCAGCCTGAGTTGCTTCAGCAGCTTCCAAATGGTGCAGAACTGTGCCAAATCGTCTGGATAGATACTGACAAATGTTCTAAAAGTGGATTCCAGGGTAACAAGTTGTTATTCCCTAGGATACATGTCCTGGTGTGGTGGATTGGTGTTATTTTGTTGCAGTCTACTATGTGGCAATGTTAGTTAATTCAGGCTATTTGGCCTTTACAGTCTGTCATGTTATTTAGTCCCCAAACTGAGATTAACCATCATATAGGGCTAGTTCTAGAAGAATTAAATTAGCCTTTGTTACACCTAATATCATTAGGATTTTTCCACTTGTTTACATCACAAGAATAATGTGTGATTTGATGTACTTGGTAGCTTTGCTGGGAGTCAACAGAAGTGGGGTGACCAGAGCATCATGTGTAATTTCAGTCCTGTTTCCCCACTGTGACTGGTGCTGTTGGTGGCTATAGTCTCTCTTCAGGGGGTTCATCAGACTGATGTAAATTGGCAAAGTAGAACAATTCTTAACCAAAACGTTTTCCTTTGCAGAAAACATAGCATTATTGGCAGAAACAGCTCTGAGATTTCTGGAGTTAGTACAGCTGAAAAACCTGAATATGGAAAATGAACCAAATAGCGAAGAAACGGATGAAACATCTCACCCTAGTGATAACTATGACACAGGTAATGCCATTTTTTGCCTGCTTATAATAGCAAATCATGGGCCAAAGCTTCTAGGTAGCCCTGATCTATCTCATCTCTCAAAGCTTAGCCTTCCTATTAAATGGGAAGAATGTTTTGCTTGACCAGTATCAAAGTGTGAGTGTTACAGCTTGATGCAGAGACAGACACCTCTGCTCTGAATGTTGTAAGAGACACAAAAGTGTATAAATTAGCCTATTTTTCTTCTCCCGAGGTCCTCAAGGTATTTGGCTGTGATGCTGGCTGCCTGGTTACATATCCAGCTTCACTTCCAGCTTGTCTCATAAACAAGTCAGCTGCAAAGACACGCCTGTGTTCCAAATACTGCTTCTGTTGGAGTGGGAAGGAGTGTTAGCTTAGGAAAACCTGTCAAATTCTAGTATAGTCATTGTACTGTGTTTTTCAGTCATTCTTCATTTTCTGTTTCTGTGCCTCCCAATTCTTGTCTGGCAAAACTAAATGTGTGGATGCCATTTGGCAGTAACATTACTGTAACTTTATATTATAACTAGCCCAGAGAATGAGTTAAAATCCTAAGGATGGATTTTCTTTTCCTTTCTCTTTGGCACATGGTAATAAGTGACCTGTGTGTCATTTGCAGCGCCTTTTAGTGTTGCATGACTTCCCAGAATAATGCTGGGCAAGTCTTCCTAGCTGGGAAGGGTTTGTGGTTAAAAACAGTAATTTCTCTTCTGGGCTAAGTAGATCAATCTGTAACTAATCAGAATTGGTCAACATCCTGCGCATGTTCCATTTTGGGGAAAAGACAATTATCTCTTAACTAGCAGGATGATACTTTAAAATAAAACAGCAATGAATCTACTTAAAACAAATATAAAAGATCCTCTTGGAATTCCTTCATGTAAGGCATGGGGTACCCAGAATTGCTGAGGAGTGAGAGAGGAAACTCCATCATATGGGCTGTGTTTCTTAGAAATGCTGTCCCCTATCCCCTGAGATAGCTTGGAGATGAAGGAAATAACAAGGAAGAAAGAAGCTTGAGTAGTTCTGGTTTTTTCACCCTTTTAGAAACCAAACATGAGAAATTTGAACCCAGGAGGCAGATTTTTCTGCCTGTCTGATAGACTCATGATGGAAAGCAAATTAGCTGGACTTTTGACTGCGGGCAAATGATAATCACCACTCAGAACTGGTGCAGCAGTAGCTGAAATTTTTGTGTTGCTTGTTTGAGATCCTGCCTTGAACTTTTCTATAGTATGCAGTGCATTAACAATCTGCACTGTTATTTCCATTTAATAGATTTTTTTAATTGTGTCATGATGTAGGAGCCATAGGCAAGGTCATCTTCAAATTTTTCATCAGTATTGTTAGGTTAACTAAGAAATTTAATGAAACTGGAAGCACTCACTTTTTCAAGTGTTCTTATATTCCTCTCTGTATGCCTAATGAAGTGAATCTATTTACCTAACTAAAAACATACTCTTGATCTGCTGTCAGTTCACAAATTTTGAAATTCATAGTCAGATAAGCATATCAAACCAAAGTTGCCTCAAAGCATTTTGTTTCCTGTGGAAACATTGCTGCTGACTCATTCTGATGCTTCTTCACATCTTCATATCACCTATATGTATAAAAAGAGTGGAATTGTCTTAGTGGAAGTTGCAACAAGTTTAGAATAAATTGATCTGAGTAAAAATGTCTCTCATTTCTCTACTCTTTGGTTTTGTCACCACCCAATGCTTAGCCTGAAGTCTTTGGTAAGCTCTTGTTGGAGCTGTTGAGGTTCTGTTGCATGGCCAATTTTACCAAGTGGGGTGTTGTTCAGGATGGCCTGTCACTGTAACTCCTTTAGCAGCAGGTGGTACACATGCACACGCTGTTTGTCCTCAGCCAAAATATTCATCCTGTTGTCCCTTGCAGAGTTGCAAGCCTTGCATGAAATGGTCCAGCAGAAAGTTGTGACTTTGCTAAGTGACCCGGAGAATATTGTGAAACAAACACTGATGGAAAATGGAATAACACGTCTGTGTGTCTTTTTTGGACGTCAAAAAGCCAATGATGTTCTTCTGTCTCATATGATCACTTTCTTAAATGACAAGAATGATTGGCATCTTCGAGGGGCTTTCTTTGACAGTATTGTTGGTAAGTGTATGGTTTCGTCCAAACAGAGTGGAAAGAAAATAATGTAAATAAAGTAACAGTTTCCAGGATATGAAAAAATAAGTCATATAAAAATCCTTTTTTATAAGGATTTCTAGAATTTATAAGAAAAAAGTTTTCTGAATTATTGGGTGGAAATGTTTCTTTAGAGAATGAAGATGAAGCGATGTAGATACAAATGTTTGCTTCTTTTAGTCCAAATATTTAATACAAATGAGACTGAGGCATTTAAGTCTAGGGTAGGTTAACATTAAAAAATTGGAATTTAAATGCTTTTTTTTTTTTTTCCTTTGAATCTCTGCTACAGCCACTAACTTAAAAAGCTAAATTATGGCAAGTGATTACTAAGATTTCTGCAAGCTCTATAGTAGATGCATCACTTCATATATGCACATGATCCCGTTCACTTCAGTAGATCTGTTCATATGATGGGAACTAGGCATTGGTATATGCTAAAGTTATAACTGGAAAAGAGGTTTTAGTGCTTAAAACCTCACCTAAAGAGTACTTCATAACAATTTCAAAAATCTTACTAATATGACATCAGCTGTTAAGTATAACTAATGCTCCATGTATGTTGGAAACCCACATGACCATTCCAGAGAGTCAGGGCTCAGGATTTGTGGTTTAAGAAAACTTTCCCAACTGCAGTTCCTGAGAACAAAAATGGTGCTTCAGGTACATGGCAGCAAAAACGATCATGATCAAACTTTCAATGGGGCCATTATGGTAGCTACACATTCCATTGTGACTGGAAGCCACAAAATGACTTGCTGGCAAACTGCCAAGAGGTGATATTGACAACTTATCAGAAATTGTTTCAAAGGAGCAATGGAGCAGCCAAAGCACAGGTCAGAGTGTCCTGACTTCTTGCAAAAGACATAGAGAGATGTGTGAGGCGATTAAGAGTAAAAGTGAAGACATGTAACCTGTATTTTTAACTCCTCTCCCAGTATCCATTCATTCAAAATATCCACAGAAGAATTCAGATTAAATTCTAAAGTTATGGATTTTTTTACTTCAAGCATTTGCACGTCTTTAAAACTGAGCTCTCTAACTGGTATTTAAGTAAGTGCAGGGACTGCTGCCTGTGGCTGTGAGCAGATGCTGTTCTGTAGCAGTGGCGCTGAGGGGATTTCTCTTATGTGTGCTATTTCTCTCTTTTCTTCCCTTTCAGCAAAGGGTTGCAAAGTCCAGCATTAACACATGAACAAGTATAGTAACGCAAGTCATTACCTTATTAGAGTAGAAGTGATAAAGTTGTTTTATGTTTACTCTTAATTCTGATAGGAAGACATAGAGTTTTCTGGTGTTTATCAATTTGTTTTGGATTTTTATGTGATATTTTAATGTTTCAGGTGTTGCTGCTTATGTTGGCTGGCAAAGCTCATCAATACTCAAACCTCTGCTTCAGCAAGGTCTCAGCGATGCTGAAGAATTTGTCATTTACAAAGCCCTCAATGCTCTAACTTGTATGTGCCAGCTGGGGCTCTTGCAAAAGCCCCATATTTATGAGTTTGCTTGTGATATCGGTAAGTTGGAATAGTGGAGAATACCCTCTTTCCCTAGTAAAGAACTTGTACTACATAAAGCTACACTGTCAGCTTAGCTGTCCAGAATAGAAAGCTGTAATTCTGTTTTAGAATCTAAACAGAATTGTGGTAAGGACCTACTGCTAGTTGAACCATGCTAGTGCTCAGGACTCTAAAATAATAGTTTTGGTGGAACAAACTGGAAGCATCTTCTCAGATTTTTTATAGGCCAGCATCAATAAGCACTCACTCCAAAAACTTTTTGCCTTAAGATCTTTCCTTGGTCCACATGGCAACCTGCTGTAAAGAAAAAATCCTGGTTGCTTCTGGTAGTCTATCAGGTACATAACTTACAAACACTTACACATTAGCCATTGAAGGTGAGAGAATTCAGATAATAATGATTGTTTCTTATTCTAACACCATAAAAATCCATTAACTTAATACACCCCTGGTTACAGAGCTGGTCTCTCCTTCCTGATCAGGCTTATCAATTTAATTTAGATGTGCTCAAGATTTAACAGCTATTTATGAAAAAAAAAAAAAACACACAACAAAAAACAAATGATCTTTTGAGCTGTAGACTGCTTCTTAATGTTATAGTTTTTTAAATGCACTCAGAATTTGGGGCGGATGATCTGTGATTATGTCTCATGACTAGATACAGTGCCTTGACAACTTCTTAAAGCCTACATAATTAGGGGGACTTCTGAATCTCATAATCTTAGAATGTAAGTAGTGACTCTTCAAGAAAGAGAGGGAAAGCAGGAAGGAATCAAGTATCTACTTAAAAAGAAAAAAAATCACCAGTTTTAGGATTCACTGTAATAGTTAGAATGTGGTTGAGATTTATTTTTGGATTAGTCTCCATTGCAAATCTATGGTTGACAATTAGGGATTGAAATGAACAAATAAGGAAAATATGGGTTTTGGCAAGAGCAAGGAAATTGAACAGCACGAGTACAGTGTAATCCATGAAATAATTTACTCTGTATGAATGTTTTAACCTTGGTGCTCTGGAGGAGAGAAGACTCAGTTTGGGAGTAATTCTGTTAGAAGGAAATTACATCACAGGCTGCCATAGGTAGGATGAGCTCCTCTCTCCTATATGAATGATAGATTTTAACAGCCTATTTTTCTTTCAGCACCGTTCCTGTGTCACCCTAATCTTTGGATATGTTATGGTGCAGTTGGATTTATCACTGTGGTGGCACAGTATTTGAATATTGCTGATGTCTACTGCAAGCTAATGCCATACCTCCATCCTTTTATCACACAACCAATAATACAGGTAATATTTCTAATAATTTTATTGGGAATATGTCTGGACTAGCCACAATTCTTAAATTTGTCTTGGCCACAGTCCTGGCTATAAGGACCATATATACGTTTTTTTCAATTGAGATTACAGGCAATTATAGATTTTTGATCTCTGCTGGCAGATTTACAGAATGGCCATTGCTTTCCATGTTTTAAAGACTGTTGTCTCAAATTTGTTGCAAAATGCAAAACATTTTACAAAGCCTAAAATCAACAGGTATGGTTTTTGTTCAAGCCTTTTCTGCCTCATTTATAGTCAAATTCTTGCTATATTTTGCTAGTTTATAGGAGTCTAAAAGGCACAAAAAGTTGGCTGTGAAACAAGTGGGTTTATGTTCTGTGCTTTTATCTACAAGACCAGTCCGTTAAGTCATGATTACCATGCTTGTGATTTCACCAGCACCACTCCTGTGTTTCAGTGCTTTGCCAAGGGTCAGGGCACAATGCTCAGCATGAATTAATTAAGTCATTTACTATCAGTGCATGTCCAGGAATGACCTGCATGATGCTGGTAGTCTGATCATAGAGCCGTCTTTGCATACAACTTCAGGACCTGTAGACTGCACCTCTCAGGTGTTTTAATAGATAAGAAATGATTGCAGTATGTACATTGAGAAATGCATCCTGTGTTTAACATTTTGTTGTAAACCTTGCAGATGGGAACTTCACTATAATAACATTTTTCCTTGTGTTTACTTGTTCTTTGTGTTGTGTTTTAGGCATTGATTGATAAATTTGTCTTGTTCACTTCCTGCACCATTAGTATATAAATCTCTTATTCATCTTAGTATATAAATCTTCTCTTTGCTATGCAATACTCTATTTAGCAAGAATCTAGTGTGTAACATTAATTTGGATTGTAATATTAAGTTCCCATTCAACTCATTTTGAAGTTGTTTTTCATACAGACAGCAAGCTATGAGAAGCACTTTATAGGAGAGAGGGAAAGAGAATGGAGAATGTCTGACATGACTAACAGAGATCTTATTCTCAAGAAAGGAGACAAGTTGAACCTAGATGGTTTGTACAAGTTACATGGATATCATTATGTTGACTGGTCTGTTGTTTTGAATTGCAGGTAGACAAAGAAATAGTCCTGTTAAGTGTACTTAAGGAGCCTGTCAGCCGTTCCATATTTGATTATGTCTTAAGATCAAAGGATATCACGAGCCTCTTCCGACACCTTCACTTGCGTCAAAAGAAGAGAACTGGAGCTCTCTCTGAGTGCCCACCCCCAGAGGACCCTGCCATTGCACAGCTGTTGAAGAAGCTTCTTTCACAAGTAATTGGGTTTTATTTGTCAGGCTTGAGACTCTTGGGCTCTGTACACCTCCACAAACCCTGACCTTGCAGTTACTGCTGTCAGAGACTCCCGGTTCTGATCCTCCAAGCCATTAACTTCACTGATTTCAGTATATGCCTGTGGGACAAGTTGTTTAGAACTTAAAGATTTTTAAAAGATCTGCCAGACATAGAGACATACAAATACCACCTAAGTCTTTAAAAAATGGCTGTAGGTCTTAAACTTCCCATGCATCTGTGATGTGGCAGCATTACGGAGCATTGCTGGATTAAGTGCATTGTGCTGGATAAAGGAGTAATGTATTTGTCAAAGTGATAGACATGTGTGCCAAAAGCAAATGGAGCTGGAAAATATTGAGGCTTATGTGTGAAGACAGGAACATAAAGAACCACCTACCCAAACTAGTGAGAACTGGGAAGGGAAAGGACTGTAGCTGTCTGGGTTTTTTTCCCCCGCTACGACTTGGGGGCTGTAAGCATGGTCTAGGTGGCAGCTAAGCAGATTGCACCAGATAGTGATCCAGCATTAAATTCTGTTCTGCCCTTTCACTTTTCCTTGCCCCATTCCTTAGGAGGAAAGATATTCTTACACTGCAGTGGCTTACCTTATGTTTCATATGAGCAATATGACTGATGCTTTGAATTCTGGGGATGTGTTCTTCTGCACTTCTGAGCTAGTCATTAATTTTACTGCTTCTTAAATCTTCATGCCTTGATGCATGTTATTGTAAAAAGAGAGTAATATTACCTTTTCTTTTATTCTGTAGGGGATGACTGAGGAGGAAGAAGACAAACTGTTAGCACTGAAGGACTTTATGTTAAAATCTAATAAAGCTAAAGCCAATATTGTGGATCAGAGCCACCTGCATGACAGCAGTCACAAAGGGGTGATTGACTTGTCAGCTCTGGGAATAACTGGGAGACAAGTGGATCTTGTTAAAACAAAGCAGGATTCTGATGACAAACGTGGTTAGTATATTTTGTGATCTGTATAGTTGAAGTATAGCCTTCCTTTCAGGGTGTTCTCAGTAAATCAGCCTACATAACTATCATCATCCTCACTGAGTTTGCAATAGGAAAATTTCCATTTGAAATGTGAAGTGGTGGAACGTTCTTTGATCATTGAAAAATTGGGATTATTTTTTTCCCCTGAGAATATTTTAAACTATTTTGACTGCATGTGCAGTTGTTCAGCTGGTTGTGACAAACAGGGCTCTAGTGATTCATGCCAGCAATGTTGAAGGCTGTAGATCTGCTTTGTTTCTTCTCAACAAGTGCTAAGCTCTTTAACTGTGAAAATCCTGGGTGTTTTTTTGAGGTAGCCTGAACAAAACTGAAAACTCCTCAGGCTGGCACTGAGGACTTGCCAATTGTTGCTCACCCAAGTACATGCTTTTTGGCCCTAGGGTTCTTCAGCTTCTCATCCACTCCCATTTTACCTTTTTTATCTGCTCTTCTTTCAGCTCAAAAAACCTCTTACATTTCCTTGTTTAGATGTGAAATCCACTTGCTGCTAACTATTCCAGTTCTCTGTATCCTCAAAATTCTTCTTTACCAGACAGTTTGAGCTTCCTCTTTAGTCTCTCAAGCTTGTAATTCCCTCCTCTATTACATCACTAGCAGGTTCTATGTTTTTACATATAAAAGTACAGAAATATCTGTAAAGCCTATAGCTATTAATGTCTTATTTCCAGAATTAGGGTGTTTCATGTATAATTGTAAAGGAAAGTACAGAAGTATAGGATTTTTCATTTTTTTGCATCCTTGAATCATGAGTCAACATGATTTAAAACTTAGTGTAGATGAAGTCTATACTTGAACAGCAAGTTCAAGTGTTCCCTTCACCCAAAGCTGTTGCCCTTAAAGTCTTTATGCCTTTAATTTTTCTTCATTGACTTTGTCTAAATTTAATTTATCCCATGTTTTTTCCTTTTCTGTCTGTATTTCACAGTTCTAAGTGAGTCTAAAGGAATGCTGAAAATAAATAGATTTCCCATTTAAAGATATAACATACTTGAATCTACAGCTGATGTTGCAATTTATGATGGAAAACTGATTAGTATTTGACACTAACAATGATTTGCCTACCGTGCTTTTACAAATTTATTCTTGATGTCCCTGCTCATTGCAGGGTGGATGGACTAAATGACCCAAACCCTTCTATGATTCTATAAGAAAAATTTATCATACAGTGGAGTCTAGTCCTGCAGCCTTTCTCTCTAGTGAAGTGATTTATTACGTGAATCTGCTATCGGATCAAGAAAATGTGAACACACGTGGCAGGTGCTTTGTTTGGTTTCCCTCATAAATGCCTGTCAGCTGATCTCCACAACATAGCAGGAGGGTTTTCTCTGTACATAAATAACAATCTGGGATGTAAACATTAGATTTCCATGTACTCTCAAAGTAATGACAATCCTGAATGAATGTTGTTATAGTAACGTTGGGGGGGTGTGGTTTTTTCTTTCCCTCCCTCCCTCCCTCCCTCCCTCCAAACTCCATATAGCTAGAAAGCACGTAAAGCAAGATTCAAATGTAAATGAAGAATGGAAAAGCATGTTTGGGTCCCTGGAACCAACAAACATCTCCCAGCCAGTATCCAAAGGACATGGGCAAACTACTGATCCTGAAGCCATCCAAGCTGGGAAACCACTTCGTTCAGAGTCCTCAGCTGGCATTTGTGCCACTTTGTCATCCTCTCCACAGGTATACTTGAAAAATACTATGTTCTCATCTTAAACTGAAATGATTTACTTGTTTTAAAGTCAAGTGGGACTACAGGGATGTGATGTTTGGAGGTTGTTTTGACACTGTTTTGTTTGGAGGATTTTTACACTGGCCATGCTATTGGCTGGTGTCTTCTTCAGCAGAGTTGCTGACTTTCAAGTTCTTATTTTTAAAATAGGAACGGAGAGACAACTGAACTAAGTTTAGTCCCTTGAACAGAAGAGCTTCATTAACAAATAGATGCTTTGCACAAAGTGGTGGGGCTTTGTGAATTAGACAATTATAATGTGAACTTCTCTGGCAGGGAAGACTTTTCCTCAAATTGCATGCCTTTATACATGCTGTGAGGAAGAGGTATCATGGTTTTAACTCGGAAATCACATCGGCATTTAGACATCCTGTACCTGTAATACTTAGTACTGACTAGAGAAGGATGGGCTGGGAGCTCTGCAGGTCATGGAGGCATCTCTTGACACTGCACACTTTTTTGTTTGGCTTCTAGTTGGAGATTAACTTCTGCTAGCTTTAAATGAGCTTTAAATGTCTACCCTGAAATATAAGGGAAACATTTCACACTTTGGTTTTTAAAGCCCAATCTAAATAAATTTGAGAGCTAACCTTTAATTCTCTCAGTCTTGAGAGCAGTAACTGCCTCTGTAATAATCACATAATAATAAGCACAGCACATTACATGTTCTTTAGATAGAATACAGAACAGAGTAGGCAAACAGGATAGAATAAGAGAATGATAATCTTTTATATAAATAATAATTTCACTATTTTTAATTGTCTTCATGCAAGCATTCATTTTTAATGCTAGTTCATTGCTAATTGATTCAGTAAGAAAGATTTTTTCCATTTTTATTCAGTGTATGGTACCCAGAAATCTTATGAGGGGGATTTATCTCTGTGTGGAATGTAAGGCATGTATTTTTAAGAGCTGATTTCTTGCAGGCATCTGATGGGGCAGTTGTCCAGCCCAGAAAACCAACCCTGCAGGCCCTGAGCAGCACGATGTCCCCAGCTGCGCATCACCACCTGCGCATCACCACCTGCAAAACTGAGCTGCAGCAGCTGATCCAGCAGAAGAGAGAGCAGTGTAATGCAGAGAGACTTGCCAAACAGATGATGGAGAATGCTGAGTGGGAGAGCAAGCCCCCGCCTCCAGGTACATCACAGGACACTGAGGTTCTTAGATAAAAAATTATATATGTATATAATTTGAGTCAAGATATCATCCTTCATGGGAAAAATGCAAAGGATGAAGAAAATAGGGAATTCTTAGTTGAGGAAATGTGTTTACTGTGCAGAACATCTATGACCTAATGTCTAATTTAGAATTGAGCAAGTAGGCTTTTGCCTTTAATATTTAAAATGCCTTAACACTGTTTTCAGTGCTGTCTGTGCTTTGCAGTTGTAATGACTGTATCCTGATATAGCTGTTAGTGGATGGATCTAGGGGGACTTGCATGTTCCTAATTAGGTTGTGGTTTTGTTTTCCCTGTAGGATGGCGTCCCAAAGGGTTGTTGGTAGCTCACCTTCATGAACACAAGTCTGCAGTGAATCGCATTCGGGTCTCTGATGAACACTCCATTTTTGCCACTTGCTCAAATGATGGCACAGTGAAGGTCTGGAACAGCCAAAAAATGGAAGGAAAAACCACTACAACCAGGTAGCTTAAAAACCTGTGGTATTGGAGGCTGCGATTTTAGAGTGAACAAAAAAGTAGAGCAGGGAGCAAAATATGAATCACTTGTGGGTGTGCTGGAAATATCAGTAAGGAGATATATTGGTGTTCCTTTTGCCTTGCATCTATAATATTAGATTGCTGTTTCAATTAGTTACTAAAAGAAAAAATGGAAAGGGACTGCTTTGCAGTCATAATAATTACAGGCTTTTTGATTTCATTTTTGTACATATATAAATGTATTCTGGTGTTGTTTAAAGCCAGCACTGGATTTTTTTGCTTTCTGATTTTGGAACAGCTAGAAAATGTTATTTTCAGAGCTCTCTCAAGAGCCATTCGTTTTAAGTAGATGTTTAAGAGAAGTAATTTTTTAAGTGCCATCAAAAATTACCTCTTTTTTATTCTCCCCATATTTCTCTCTGTACTGTTTAGATCAATTTTGACATACTCTCGGATTGGAGGACATGTAAAGACACTTACATTTTGCCAAGGCTCACATTACTTAGCCATAGCTTCAGATAATGGTGCCATCCAGCTTCTTGGTATTGAAGCCTCAAAGCTCCCTAAATCTCCTAAAATTCATCCAATACAAAGCAGGTATGTACTTAAAGCATTTAAATCTCACCACACAAAGAGCTCAAGCTGTTAGTGTATTCCTCAGATAGATCCTTAAATTTACTCTAGGCTTCCTGCTGGCTGAGCCCAGACTGTACTGAAAGGCTGTAATCCATGTTCTTATCCTGCTTCATAAAGAAGGGTTGAAAGGCAACTGTGCAGAGCTGGCCATTCTTAGCTACAGGATATTTCTACTTCCTGTGTCACTGAACACACGATGAGCTTGGAACAGCCATTCTGAATAGCTCTCAGTTGTTTTATTTGTGTACTGGGATTGGTTAGTTCCTTTGTTACTTACAAAGTGTTTTTGAAGGTTCTCTTGGAGGTAATTAGATAAATGTTTACATATGTACAGACAGCATGTGATATGACCTCAGACCTGCAGTTTTTCCTCCCAGGCTCTTAATAAGGTGGTAGAGATATGGGTAATGGAATACTATTTAGGGGAGTCTTTGGGCTTGGTTTATCTCTTTCTTACCTCCATTTGAGCGGTGTTTGAATATTTGTCACTGAAGCAACAGCTTAATCTTCCAGTTTGAGTAAGAGATATGTCCAGGCCTCAGAAAGTACTCACAGTACTACTGGTGGGGTCTCACAAGTGTGGAACAGAGAGGGAGAATCACATCCCAAAGCCCACACTTTTGTTTCTTCTGTTGGGGGTGGCCTTTTAGGCTGCGAGCACCCATTGCTGGATCACACTGAGCTTCTCATCAGCCAACACCCCCAAGTGTTTCTGCTCAGAGCTGCTCTCAGTGTATGCTCACCCCAGCCTGTATTTGTGCTTGGGATTGCCCTGACCCAGGGCACAGAGCTGTGTTTATGTTTGCAAAGGGCTGCTGACAGCCTTGCAGCAAAAGTTTGGAGAGAGCATTAGCATCCATTGTACTAAAATCAGAAAGCTGTTTCTGGCAGATGCCTTGAGAAGTGACACAAAGAGGAAAAAGCTGTGGGAAGGAGTCTTAAACTTGGAGGGAGTCGTACCTATGTCTAAATTAGTTTATTCTTTTAACCCAGGTCGTTAGATCTGAAGGATGATGGCTGTGTGGTAGATATGCATCACTTCAATTCAGGAGCCCAGTCAGTACTGGCTTATGGAACAGTTAATGGATCTCTGGTTGGATGGGATTTGCGATCCAGCAGCAACGCTTGGACGCTGAAACACGATTTGAAGTTAGGTCTCATAACTTCATTTGCTGTGGACATACACCAGTGCTGGCTGTGTATTGGTAAGTCTGTATTTCTTGTTAGTTTCTCTCTCTTTCCTGCCTCCCTCTTCCTTATGGTTTTCTCTTACAGTAACTACAGCTCAAGCTTTTGCTTGATCTGATTTTACTACCATATGCTTTTCTCATACAAGAGGAGAGAAATATCTTCTCATCTATTTTTGGGAAGCATTCTGCCAGCTAAGTACTTGAGGCTGAAGGCCATCTCCCTAGGAACAGAGCACAAAGATAAGGATAAAAACTCCTATGTTTGTCCCTCTGACTAAGGGGAGCTTCTTCTCTCCAGGAACGAGCAATGGTACCATGGCATGCTGGGACATGAGGTTTCAGTTACCCATCTCCAGCCACTCTCATCCTTCCAAAGCCCGGATCAGACGCCTGCTCATGCATCCTGTCTATCAGTCCTGGGTAATAGCAGGTAAAAATGTCTTAAACTTACCTCACAATTGGTAGAGGTTGTGATTAAAGCAACTGTTCTTTCAGCTTCTGCTTCAAACCTTGGTGGGGAGTTGAAAAGAAAAAAAGTAAAGTTTAGCCATTGTCAAAATGACAGCCTTTACATCTTCTGAGCATTGCAACTCTCATGAGGGGCGCTCCCTGTGTGCTGTCTAAGCCATCCATTTTTAAGGACAGAAGATCAAATTCAAAATCATGACATTCATTGAAGCTGATGAAATCTGCCACCACCTTCTGTACAGCAGAGACTGAATTCCAATTCCCCCTTCAATCTAAGCCAGCTGTGTCATGGGTTAGAACTTTCGGAGATCTCCAAGATTCTCATCTGATATGCTTACAGCTGCTTCATCCATACTGCATGTGGCACTGTCATAGACTTTTATATGTTTGTGTCAGGAACACATTCTGAAATGGACAAGTACCTTAAACTAATCCTACAATAACTAAATTTATCAAGTTGCTGTAAAATGAGAGTAATTTGAGTTTCAATTTTGCTTACTTCTTAGGCTTTGCTTCCTATTTTATCAACCACCCTGGGAGATAAAACAAATTTCTTGAAAAAACGTACAAATAAAGCAAGTGTCACTGTATTTTATAGTTTGTTTCCTCCTTGTGAAGGATTAAATGAATGAAAAACTGATAATTTTGGATTATTATTAAAAAGTCCTTGCCTAGTCCAGCTAGGTTGCTGGCAGGCTTGTAAGCGATCCCTTGAACAGAATTTTTACTTGTCCGCATGAGTGTGGAACTTCATTGTAACTACTGAACTCTGTAACTTTGAGTTGTTTTCTTACCCACACAGGAGCGTTCTCCAAAGTCCCTGATAACTATGCTGAACAAGCCATCTATCCTTCTCAAAGAAGGCTGAGAAGTTATCTAGGGAGGAAACTGAAGGTTTTATACATTTTAAAAAGGGTTGGGAATTAAATCAGGTTTCCTTTAAACTCTTTTAAATCAGGCACTTTTAATTATAGTGAAGCTGCTTTCAAGCAGTGAAACCAAAGTACTAAAGCAAGACTGACACAAATACTGCAGGGAACAAACAGAGTGTCTCTATGTCATACCCTCTATGTGATGTCAATAGAGCAAATAGCAAGAGCCAACCAACCTGTTTTGTACCTTTTGCACTGAGTTTATCTTTCCTGTAGCTGTTCAAGGCAACAATGAAGTCTCCATGTGGGATATGGAAACTGGTGATCGACGCTTCACTCTGTGGGCCAGCAGTGCACCACCTCTGTCAGAACTGCAGGTCTGGACTCTTTCTTTTCCTGTTTCTATTGTGTAGCCAGGGTTAGAACAACCTTAGACTCCATGCTGTGCATCAGTACAGAACTTGACCTGGGATTCATTTTGGGCACCGTGACTGTTTTATTTGTCAGAATTAAATCCCCCTTGTAGAACAGCAGTGTAACCTGACTCTTCATTGGTACCTTCACTGTCTATGGAATGTACTTGTAACACTCACTTGTTATACCCACTCAAGTTCTTAGAAAATCAGTGAGCTGGTCAAGCTTGTAAAGATCACAAGAAAGCCAAAATTCATGGTGTGGCATCTTTTACTTATTTTTACTTGCTGTTCCTGGGGCTATGCATACTTCTGTAAGCATCTGCTCCTTTACACATTCTTTCTGTAATATAATACCACTACTACACTTAACTGCTAGTTTAAAGTATGAAATAGCTCTTCTTCAAGGACTTAATTGGGAAAGGAGCAATCTGGAATATTGTTCACAAATGCATAGACAGAAATTAACACAGCTTCTTCTATAAATGTTGTAAATGCAGATCTGGAATTTACTTAAACCTAAATTTGTATGTGCTGCAAGGATTGCAGGTTGAGTTAATTTCATTCCTGCCCTTTTTTACACAGGGAGCTCCGTGATCTAGGATAGTTTTATGTTGTAGTTTCTGTTTTCAGATAGTATATCTGTCCCGTAATGCCTTCATAGCCTAAGCATTTAAGCATCCATGTGCTTTTCAGTAGGATTTGCCTATTTGATTCTTTTAAAAATAATCTCTCGTCATTGAGAATATAATTTCCAAGGTTCAAAAAGAAAAAAGAGGATTACAGAGGGTTAATTCTGTTGCATTGCTCTGTAAAGTGTAAGGGAGCAATTTACATTAATATATTAAGATGTGGCCCATTAAAGTAACTTGGCATTTGCCAGAAAGGTTTGGAAACTGGGTGGATGAATGTGGCAAGGAATTCATTCCCTTTCTGAAGCATGGTGACAGCTATTGCTGATAAGTTATTTTTATATATCTTTTTTCCTGCTAGCCTTCTCCTCACAGCATCCATGGAATATATTGTAGTCCAGCTTCTGGTAATCCCATATTACTGACAGCAGGCTCAGACATGAAAATAAGGTAATCAAACTAAGCAACTTTCTTGTTTGTCAACCTCCCCTCCACCCCTACTGGTGTACTGAATTTTACCAAATGTTGCCTAAGTAATCTCTAAGAAGCCCAAACAATAATAGTGAACATGCATTCATTAGTAAACATCAGTGAGCTAAGGAAATTGTTCTCAGCAAAAGAACTGCAGAACTTGGTGCTTTTCTGAAACACAGTGTGCATTCTGAAATACACAGTGTGTATCCTATAAAATTCTTCATGGGCTCCATGACAAAAACAAAAAATAACCACCCCCCCCCCAAAAAAAAATGTATGAGCTTGACATGAGTGTAGATTTCTCTGCATCACTCCCTTCCACTAAGTATAGAAAGAAGATAGCATTTGTGCCCACTCATTTTCATCATTAGAGCAAGACCACTCTTAAGAAGCTATTTTAAGCTGATAAAATTGAACATCTCACCTTGATTTCCTTTCTTCATGTTTAGGTTTTGGGATCTAGCCTACCCTGAGAGATCATATGTTGTTGCTGGAAGTTCTAATTGTCCATCTGTTTCCTACTACAGGAAGATAATTGAGGGCACAGAGGTGGTTCAGGTATTTTTCTTTATTTGATAGACTCCTATTATGCTTGCTTTTGGATGGCCTTATGGATTATATTCATTGCATGATGTCTTTAATTATAATTCACTCACTCTTTATGGATGGTGTCAGCATTGCATTTTCCGGCAGTTGGGAAGAAGTGACTTTAAAAAAAAACATAATTTGTTTTTGACAGAATTGGACCACCAAATACTACTTACAGAAGCCAGAGTCATGTGTTTCTTTTGGGATATTGAAATTTAGACTTCTAACACTTTTGGCTTTGATCAGTGTTTGGAATGTCTTTTGAGTAGGATCTTTTGAGCAAGGCAATGTGAGATGAACTGATATCATGATAATACAGTACCAGCATGCTGAAGTTTTTGTTACATCCTTCAGAGTGACTTTGGGAACTGGAAGTGCTGCTAGTTGTCAAATAGCACAATGTTTTGTTTCAGTTCAACAAATTGAGTGCTACTTCAAAGGTGACTAAAACAAGTCAGTAGAGGTCTACCCAATGCACTGGTTATTTTAGTGTTTCTTCTCAAACTTCTAAATTTCATTCATGCTGTTGAAGCAGTTTTTATAAAAGCTTTGAGAAGCCAAGATGTATGAGTTCCTATAACTTTTTTTTTCCCCCATTGGAATATCAAATCTTAGTGTCATTGAAATAAATATGAGAAAACCCCCCATTTTTTTCCTAATCAAAGAGCTGTAATGTCAGTTCAGATTAAGACTTAGACTGTGTAATGAAAAGAAGTTAAACAAGGAGTAATCTTGAGAAAACTGTCAAAGGGTGTGAGGTTGTATGGTCGGGAATTTTTGTTTGATTGGTTTTTTGGTGGAGGAGGTTTTGTGGTCTTCTTACATTGACAGCTTAATATGGATGACAGTCACTCTTTGCAAACCCTTCTGTAAATAGTATTTCTCACTTTGTTTTTGTACAGGAAATTCAGAACAAGCAAAAGCTGGGGCCCACTGATGAGACCCCTCGGAAGGGTCCAGAGTCTCTCCCAGTTGGGCATCATGACATTATCACAGATATCGCGACTTTCCAGACCACACAAGGGTTTATAGTCACTGCGTCAAGGGATGGGATTGTTAAAGTGTGGAAATAAAATTTGTACTAATATATAGTATGTAAATATTTGTAATAAAGAAATAGTATTATAATGAAGTTTCAAAGGACTGTTTCCAGTTAATGGAATGGAATGGACTTTAAAAACTATGAAAGTGATGATAAAATCAGTTACCTGTATCCTACCACCCTGTTGGCACTTCATAATCACTTCTTATATTAAATATTTTTGGTACCCATAGCATTTCCTTGAAATATCAGGGAAACTATGAAGTCACTTAGCTTGGTTTTGACTACATTGTTCTTCAAGAACCTTTCAGAAAATTATTTGAGGATGTCCCACACGACACATTCTAAATGTGCACAAAGCAAAGAGCTGGTGTCTAACTGCTCCTGTGTTGAATCTGAGAAATGAAATAAGAACCAGAACACTGATGTCCCTGTACATTCTAATAACTATAATAAAGTCCACTTGACCTTCCCTCCTTGGTACTTGGGTTTCTTTACATCCATGGTTCCACTGCAGTGATTCCACAGTCTCAGCTACCAGAGCAATTGGGCTGTTAAATGTCATTTGAGATCAGTTGTGTCAATCCTCACCTTGTGTCAAACTGTCCTTTGACAGTTGTGTCCTTGATCCTCAGCTGTGCCTCACATCCAGCCTGCTTTAAACCTGAGTCTAAGGCTATCCTGGCTTAGAGGCTCTGCTGTCCTGGGAACCTAAAGCAGCACCACCAGGATGGTGTTCTCCATCATTCAGTATGGATGTCAAAAATAGACAAAACATGGCTTTCAGCAGGAAGTACTTTTTCATCATGGCATACTCATGAGAGGGAGTTCTAAATGTCAGACAGGGGCAGTAAATGTTCTCACCACTCTTTCACTATCTGATCCAGTTTTTCAGATTTCCAAATCCTTTTCAGACTTAAGTTTACTAACATTCCTTACCAGCAGTTCCAGGTACTACTCTGCAGGGATGGACTCAGAAGGTCACTGACAACAAACAGCACTAATTTGACATGTGTTTCTTGAGTGTAGCTGGAAAAAAAATGGAAGCCTACATCTCTATAGAGTATCTGATAGAAGCAGGGAATGCTCTTAACTTGTCAACTGAGTTCTTTGAAGAGACAACACATGCAATAATGACTTGTTTAAAAAGTCTCAGAATTCAATGGAAAAAGACTGCCTGTTTTTCCCTAGTGAGTGTCTTACTTGGATAATTTAGTGTAGTAGACATTGCCCCAAGTATAACAAAAGAGGAATTGAGCTCAAGAACAGTGTGACATTTTCTTTGCAGACCTTATAATTGCTGCTCCCTGTTATGCTGAAAAAGTTTTTTCTTGGCTTCGTACAGAGGAGCTGGTGCTGTCTCTTTATGTTGTATGAATTCAGAAATAAGGAAGGTTTTCTCAGTCCACTTGTACTGCAGAGCAGCAAGGAAGAGGGTGGTAAGCCAAGCTGCTTCTGCTGCTGTATCCATTTGGTGTACAGTTCCAAACAGGTCCTTATATACCTGGTGAAGGGAATCACCTCTTTGGCTGCATTGCTTGGTTAATGATTCTGCCCGCTGACAAAATAGTTTGATGGAAGAAGCAGATCAGGTTTCATTTTCAGGTGTTACAATCCACTGACACCATATGAAACTTATAAGACATTTTAAGTAGTATGAAATACATAGGACACTTGAATGGTGGGTATAGTATTAAAAAGAATTTGCAATATAATTTTATCTCCACAATGTTAAAATATTTTCTAGTCCATTAAAAAGTCATAAACCAGAGTAAGAAATGAACCATCATAACGACTAAATTATGTCTGAGTGAGGCTTTTGCCCATATATGGTAATGTTATGGAAAAAATTAATCATGTCAATTTTTACAAGAAATCTCGGGCTTCAGTGGGACCACTTGTAGGGAAATGAGCTTTGGCCCAGCCTTGAGAAAGGTCAGTACTGCCAAGCAGCACAACAGTTACAGTTTCTGTAGTTCCTCTCTCTATAATGTTATATTGTTTGAGAGATGGCAGTCTGTTAATAATATCTAGATCAAATATGAAGGATTTTTAAAATATATTTTGGGTGAGTGTAGACATCGTTGATTTGAATTCCTCTGTAACTGAATTTATGTAAGTGAGCTGGTAATCAGAATCAATTATATTGGAAAAGATCTCTGAGATCATCAAGTCCAACCTCTGACCAGTCAACATTTTGTCAACAAGACCATGGCACTGAGTGCCATGTCCAATCTTTTCTTGAACACCTCTAGGGATGGTGACTCTACCACTTCTCTGGGCAGCCCATTCCAATGTCTAATCACTCTTTCTGTGAAGAAATTCCTTGTAATGTTCAGCCTCCACCTCACCTGGTGCAGCTAGAGACTATGTCCTAGAGCTACTAGAGCTTATAGCAGCTTGGAACAGTTCCTTTCTTTTAGAGAAGACTGTTTCTGCATGTCATTGTAGAAATATACAGTATCTTCTGCTCTGTTTCAATTTTATTTGGTAATCTTTGTAAATCATGTATTTGGGGTTTTATTCTATACAATTTTTTACCTAACAAATTCTGATCCTACCCCACATGATGCACCCATTTAATCTTACGGTCAATACCATGTCTACCCAGTCACATCTAGGAGGAATATATTCCCCAAAGTTTAGAAATTATATTTTAAAGTACTGCATTCTCACCAGATGTTAGACAGCCTTTCACAGGAACTTACATCAATAGCATGGATACCAAATGGAAAGAAAGCAGTAATGTGGAATTCCTCCAAGGGTGCAGAGCACAAGGTTGAAAGAGAAACGAATGTAGCAAAAGTCAGAAATATACTCACCTAGTGAGGAGCCATGAATCCCTTCAGGACTCAACACAGCCAGCAATTCAAGGGAGTAATCCAAATTATGAGGTAGACAGAGAACACAGGAGTTTATACAGCCCTGTAAGAAATGGCAGGATAATGTTAAAAGCATGACATGCAAAAATACCTTATAAATGTCCAGTTTGCTGTACTTCAGGACTGCAGTATTTAATATTATATTTGTGGTGGGATCTGGTTGAAATACACAGCTCTTTCTTCTGCATCATTCACTAGAAAAAGTTTCTATTGGCATCCTCACCACATTGCCACTATTATGTCCACTTGAGGATCTCTGGTAATTCAGGTTTTTATGACCTCTGGGAGTGTTTATCACAGTTGTAGGACTCTGAGAAGCAGACCAGGCTGTGGACAGCCAAGGTGTAGGAGACAACGACTGGCTCCTACAGGCAAGTTATTGTATCTGATTTTGGTGACATTGCCTATTACAATTATAATTTCTTTCATTTTTAAAATATTTGAGGTGTAGCTTCTGAGTGAAAGTCAAAGGTAAACACCGTATCAGTGGGAGGAACAGTGTATGCTGGCATACCCAAACCAAGAGCAGAGAGTTACAATCAAAAGGATTAATAAAACTAGGCATTTTTCTCTCATGTTCAATACCATTTTGACCCACAGACCCACAATAAACTGAACTGAGACTGATCACATGGAAAAATGTTGCTGGATCACAGTCCAGGAAGAGAGTGAGGTCATCTCTGGTGTTGCCTGTAGTCCCAAACATTTAAAATCAGAGCTGGATTATTTAAGTTTAGGAGCATCTTTTAGATCAGAGTAAGGAAGAGACAACCAGGCTGCACTGCTGCACTTTAGACATGCAAAAAGGGGAAAAGAAAACAAAAATATATTCAATAATATTTATCAAAACTCTTACATCTTATAGAATACTAATTTATTAGGAGCATGGACTTTTTGACTTGTTTCCTATAACAAGGAAGGGTTCTGGCTAAGTGGAAGTGCTGATTTACAATTTAGGACATGTCTTTATTTTAATATTTCTCAGAGTAGCAATATTGGTTCAATCCCTATTCTCCCTCCCAAACCTAGAGAAACTGCAGATAAAACTTAGCAATTTCATAAATATTTGATCAAAAGAATTTTAGAACTCAGGAGCTTGGTGTTTCACCCACAGTTTAAAACACATTTCAAGCAGCTGGCTAAACCAGTCCCAAAGTCTGAAGTGCAAAACTGTCCTAGGAATTTTGCATAAAGATACAGGACATTGTGTACAGAGGCAGAACTGAGATTCCATGAGTACAGGGGAATCATTTGTAGTTCCTTCAGGAAAGATGATATTAAACTAAAATTATACCACATTGCTGACAGTTACAATTAGACAAGCTTTGGTGAAATATTTAAGAGAAAGACAAGGGGAGTGCAGAACGGATGTGAAAGGACATGATATTTGCAGTGACGTTTCCTCTGGGTTTGTATCAATAGAAGCTTTGTATCCTCAGATTAGCCTGGAGCAGAGCTTGGCAAAACTTTAAAGGGAGGCTGAAGCAGCAGAATCCCATCAAAAGAAGGCATGGATCTTACAAGAAAGGCAATTCCATTTGTGCTAAAGGAAGTTACAGAGGCTGCAAAGGTGGAGAGCACAATCCTGAAAGACTCCATTTAACTGCCATAATGATGATGATATCCTACTGCTGTGTGACATTTAAGCAAGGATAATGTTTTCAGTTAACACATTCACAGTAGACTAGTATGAGGTAAAGGAAACCTTTCAAAAGCCATAAGTTACACTAAAATGGAAAACACAGAAAAATAACTTTGGAAACCATATGTAAAATACAATATAGAAAGGCAAAATATATTCTCAGGAAAACATTCTGCAAGATGTAAAAACAAATAATAAACTCCTTTCCATATATATTTGGAATGAGAATCTGACAGTTTCTGTTTGGTCAGTAATTGAGTAATGTGTTAAAGAAGATTTCAAACAAAACAAGACCATGGAAGGTAATTAGATGGGTACTTTGCCTCTGTGTTCACCATGGAGGAATTCAGGGGGATTCCTATGCTAGAATCCTGTCCCTCTTCTGCTTATGTATGTGATATGCCACAAGATCTCACTACCTGAAACATCTGCCAGGTTGATAGGAGAGGTTTCAATCAGTAGTAAATTGCCAAGAGCAGAAAATTCTCATCTAAAATATTATATATTTTGAAGGGCATCAGGAATGAAACAGCCAAACTGCTAACTATGGTTTGGAGCCTCTTGCTTAAAACTACTCTAGTATTAAAAAGGTTCAAACTAGCAGAATTCACACCAGATCTTTTAGAAAAATCCTGGGGAGTTCTGAGACAAGCCTAATGTATACAGTAGGCAAACTATTATGAATTATAAAAAAAAAAGCAGAATTGGTAAAGACATCAATAAATGTGCTCTATCAAGGAGGAGTTAACATGTAAGGTGGAGTCTTTTATCATAAGCTTATCTTTAAAAGAATTGCTAGTCATGTGACCAGTACATGTGTCCTAGGTTGCAGTGTAGGATGTACACAAAGTATTTATTCTATCACCACCTTCATGAACTGTTGAAACCAGGTGGGCCAGTGTTTTCCCAAGCCCCCTGCCTTTTCTGCTAATGGCCTTTGGGGTGTCTTCTGCTAATGGCCCATTAATGCCTGGCCCGTGACTCCCAGGTAACTCCCTTCAGGAGTTATCTCTGTTTAATGGGCCATCAAGGACCCACTTCACAACTCCTCATCCCATTGTGAGATGCTCCACCCAGGGGGAGGAGCCAAGCATTCTCACCTGGATATAATCTGGGATTTGGGACAGCACAAGCAGCCCTGACCCACTGGATTCCCAGAGGAGCAGAGCTCCCAGACCTTTCTACAGGATCACTGCTTCAGGAAGACCACCTCACCTGGACTGCTTCCACCATCCTGCTCAGGTTGTATTCTGACTCTGTCAGTGATCCTTTGTGTTATTGCATTTATTTTATTTTATTTTTACCTTTTTACCTTTTACCTTATTAAATTATATCTCTGACTTGGAGCCTCTCATTTGTTTTGCTTTCAAACCACAACAACATGTCTGGCTGATCATGTTTTGCTTTTCCAGAAGGCTTTGGACAAATGCCCCAATGAAAGCCTTCCAAAAATAATTAATGTTGTCATCTGATACAAAATATTCCCACAGATTAACACTGTTAAAGATGGTTGTTAAATTAAATACTATTGAATACTAGTTAAGACACAATATGTGGTATCACAAATAGACCAGTTTTCACAGTGGAGTAAAGCTACCAGTAGAGATAAATGACCTTTGTTTGTATAATGTTTGTCAATGATTGAGAAAAGAGAAAGGAACAGCAATATGCCCAAAGTTGCTGAAGATAGTAAGTTACTTGGGGCAATAGGAACAAAAAAGTGGCTGCAAAAATTTTGCGTAAGGATTTCATTATGGTGGATGGCCGAACGATACCATGTAAAATTAAATTATTTGTCAGTAAAAATGATGTACATGATAGATACAGCCCACCTTTAACTTTGTGTTTCTAATGAATAGTCCTGAATGAGTCCTAACTACATAGTCCTAATCAGGGAAAAAAATCTCGGCATTATAACAGACAGTCCTATAAAAAGATTGACTCAGTACTCAGTATTGATCCAGAAGTTAAAACAAATGTTAGACATTGCAGGGGAAAGAATTGGATAATATACCAGTGAACAAATCCATGGTGCCCTCTTACTGTGAATAATGTGTGTAGCACTTCCCCTTAATAATGAAAATATATATAATACAACTGTGGGAGGCACAGAGAGGCCTATTGTGAATAAAGAATGGTTTCCACATAAAGAACCGTTAACCAGACTTGAAGTCAGCATCTGGAAAACAGGAGCCTGAAGAAAGAGATAACAGATCTGTAAATAAGCAATGGCAGGAAACACTGAATAGGCAATAACTGTTTGCTCATGCATTTAATGCAAGAGCTACAGAGTATCACATAAAAGATGAGATAAATATGTACAAAAGAATGTTCTATTTCATAAAGCATGTAATTAAGTGATGAAACTCATTGTTTTGGGCTGTTGTGAACACCAATGTTTGCCTGTGTTCAAATAATACTTCAGTACATTCAGAGCAAAAAACAATCCATTAAGGGCTACTGATAACAAAACTGCTATATAAAAAAATATATATTGGAAATTAAAGTTGTGATTTTACAATAACTCCACCATGAATTTTCTGACAGGAGTGGGCTGTGAAAAAGTAATAAAATTTTATTTCTGTACACACAGGTTTCTGTAAAATGGAGAGAATATTGTATTTTTATTAAAATAACTTCCTGAACGGAATTCAGTTTCCATGAAAACAGAAATGGTTTGATGATAGCAAGACTGTTATGAATTACCTGATTATTCTGAGATTTTAAAAATCCAGCCATCACACAAATCCCCTTTCCTTCCAACTTTAAACACTCATGGGGTAGTATATCCTGACTACAGAAAAAGCAAAGACTTAGCTTTGTTCAAATAATTTACTTCTTGTCAAAATTAGACCAGCTGGCATAAGGCACAAAGGTTCCATGGATTCTGGGAGGCAGAAAACCATTAGCACTACCAGTAAAGTAAAGCTGGCAACAGCTCTGAAAGTAGAAGGAAAAGTTCTATTTTTACCTGTGAAAATAGCAGTCCAGATTTTCTTCTCCAACAAGGAGAGGGAAAAGCAAAGTGTTAAAAATCACTGTTTTCCATCCTGCACTGTAATGAGTTTGTGCTGTGCTGGTTGGAGCCTCCAAGAGCCTCTTCTATTCCAGCTGGCACCACTTTGGCAGCCATCCTCTAGAATACAGTGTAGGGATAATGACTGAAATGAAGCCCGTTTTCTCACCTTATTATTTCCATAGCTCATTGATTTCTTCAAAGTGTCAGCTTCAAAGAAGATAATTACACATTAAATCATCATCTACATACATCTGTAAAAACTGGGTTTTGAACGAGTAAATCAGAGAGTAGAAGAAACTGAAATAGAATATTATTACAATATATTACATTGATATTACATAGTAGTGTTTTGGTAAGAGATACCAAGTATAGTCCCTTGAGAGGAGACTATATCACAAGAGACCTTGCTAGCATAATTAAGGAGAAAGAAGTTAATACTCTTAGATACACAGAAAAAGAAAGACACTGCCAAAGAAAGCGGTCTCTCAAGGATTTACAGAAAGCAAGGACAAGAAGAGTATGTGTAAAAATCACAGGGGAGACAAAGACCTGAGAATTATGCAAGCAAGCTGAGTAACAGAAACAACTTGCTCTCAAATCCCAAGTCAAGGATGGTTGATGTCACTCTTGCAGATGATCAGAAGGAGAATATTAGATCTTTGAAGGTAACTGGGTCAGATGGGCTAATCTGCAAATGAAATTGACTTCACCCATGTACACACTCTACAAAAAGGTGACATTGAAAGAAGAAAACACCTTTTTGTTATTTATCTCATTAAAATAATCACCACTGAATCTGAATAAATTAATAAATACATGAATCAACATGAGTTGCAGTAAATATTCAGGAATGGTGATGGCAAGGACAAAATCATCTTCTATTGTTTTCAGAATGTCAAAACTTTCATTAAAAAATAGGGGCTTGGGCTTCCCACTAATCTCTTCAAGATGAGATTTACCTTGGCAGTTCCATGTACATATCATATCTACCTGTGAGATGCAGTTTAGAGGGTCCTTCTGGCACAGTTTACAGGATCTCAGTGGAATCTGTGCTTGAGCCAAAGAAGGCAGAATGCTTAGGAAAAGGCTGGAAATGAAAGTTGAGCCATAACCATATTCCAGCAGCAGCCCCCAGAATGCAGTTGATTCTTCTCTGCTTCATCTCCTGAGTATATTAGTAACCAGGTTTGCACATCTATTACTAGTTCTTGCAATTTTGGGGTGCCTCAGTAAAGGCATCTATTTCAAATAACATTTTTAAATCCTTCTTTTTGATATCTCACTTATGCATGGTCTTAGAAGAATGACTTCTCAAACAAAAATTGCAAGAGTGCCTTAGCATCTGAAAAGGAAAAAAAAAAACCAAGAAGAAAGAGTAGTGAAAGTGAAAACAGAAATAAAGATAATGTGTAAAGTCAGGAAATTCTTCTGGATGCAAAACAAATTTGGAAAAGAATCTATTTCTAAATGCCAGCTGAGTTAACTATGCAGGGCAGAATGAAAAAGATTTTGCCAAGGGAGGCAGAACATTTGACTTTTAAAATTCATAAATCCTCATCTTGCAATAAAAATGTAACATACATAAATATATAGCTTTGTATTAACTAGCACAAGCCAAAATTTTAATCTCAGACTGAGGCAGGAAAAGGCCATTATGTTCTAGACCATAAAATGGCTGAGTGAAAGAAAAAGCCCCTGGCATTCAATGACACTTTTCCATCATACACAAGCCCAGTTCACTCCTCATACTGAAAAGTAACACGTGCTTTGGAAGTCCATGCCTGTCAGTGTTTCATATTACAAGACAGGCTATGCTGCAACACCTACTGGTTTTTCTGTTTTGCTCAGAGAAAATGAGCACGTTATGCTGTATTTTATTTTGTGAATGTCTTCTCAAAAGAGGAAAAAAAAAGGCAGTGAGTTAGTCAGTACAAACCAGCCATAGGGAACAATACAGTCACAAGGATTACTGTGGTTATCTTCAGAAGCAAGTACAAAGGACTCAGTATCCAGAACCACAGGTTTAATCATGTATGGCATAGATTATGAAATAAATTTCTGGGACAGCTTTTATTTGACAGTTTAGTCAGAGAAGATTAGCTGGAAATCTATTTCTTGTTTCATTTTCAATTTAAAAATATGGCATCCTGTAAAATTCTTCACAATCTTATAACCTGGGCTAGTTTTAAGAAGAAAGTTCATAAAAATAAGTTTTCCACATGTATAATGAAAATCTGGCCATTTTGAGAAGGAAGGGTGGAGTGTACCAATCCTGGTTTTCTACTGTTCTTTTATAGCCTTCTTCCAGTGAAAATGAGGTTAATATCTTTACAGTGTCTGTCTGTTCATTCTTGCTACAGTAGAATTGTAAACATTGTTAGCCAATTTCAACTAAATGTGACAGGAAGGTAGAAGTCCCAAAGTTTTGAAGTTCCTGCAGAATTTAGAGAGATGACAACAGTACAGAGGTTAGAGACAAATTTAATGGTCTAGTAAGAGGAAAAGCAGGGTGTGAGCTCAGATACAACCTGCGCTGTCTGGGAGACACATCACATACACCTAGCCCTGGAAATGGGTAATTCTTTGCATCCATGTCATTTTAGAGCTTGTTTATGTTTTACAATCAATCATTACCAAGAAAGCCCAGGTACTTCTGTGCTAGACATGCTAAGACATTAGAAGTAAGAATCAAAGGTAAACTTCACAAAGGGGCAGAAGGATCAAACTGAATGACAGAATTAAGATGTCTCCAAGCAGTTTGATGATGATTTTTGTTCGGTTTTGGTTTTGTGAAATGGTTAAAATAGATGTAGATTTCTTACTATAAATTATATCTTTTTAAAAAATATTTTGACTGGAGAACAAAAGAGAAGGGTTTGAAAGAACAAGAACTGGTAGAACTGAGTAGATTTCAATGTTAAACTGTGCTGTGAAAGAGCAAGGAGAGAGAAGAGGAAAGGATGCTGGGAATACCATTATAAGCAGAATCAGGACAGTTGGGGTAATGGCAGAGAACAGTGAGAGAGCCCCAATTTCAGTCCTTTTCCTCATTACTTGCCCAGGCCAAGGACACAACTCTTCCAGTAAGACTATTAATATTTTTCCCCCATTTGAATGAACAAATATCACATACTTTAGAAAAGACTTTTTGAAATGTAGAATGGAGAATGTTCAGTTTCCTTATTCTCCCATACTCATCTTACAGCTTAATGAAGGAAACAGTAGCCAGTCTTTTATGAATATCCATATCCAATTCTTCTTTTACAGTAATTATATGAAAATTAATCTCTTCTATAAAGTTAATGTTAGTCTCCTTCTGTAAAATAGGTTCAGTAGCTTATATTTAAGAGAAGTTTAAATCAGCAAGAAACCCAGTATATATGACAGATCTAAATAATTTTAATTGGCAATTCTGATAGTTATAATATTTTTTATTTTGTAGTACCATTCCTCCACGTCATATTGGGTACAGCAAAATTCCATATTAAAGAGTTTATCATGTGAAGTGGTTGGTAATTTTAATGATATCAGAATTGACTCATCTATAAAGAGAAGCTGATATTCTCTGTCAAATGTATTATAATTAAGAGGCTCTAAAGAGTTATGTCACTTGCTCATTTCTTGCTGTTAATTTATTTAAATAATTATCTACAGGTTCATAAAATATGCAACCTTTGAGCAGTCAACATGTTTTCCAGTTTTATGATGGCTTGAAATTCTATACCTCAAAGGAAGCTACAGTGTTGTCTCTCTACACATCTCTTCTGTTTTTCTGTCTCAGAACTCTGTTACAGCCCAGCTCTTCACAAGGTTTCTTGGAAGATAATGAAAACTCTTTTTTCCTTGCACTCTATCCCCACATTTCCTAGATTCCTATACCTATGGGGGACAATTCCATACTGTGAAATATAGATGAGGCTGTAAATCACAAAGGGGATACACACATGCCATCTCACAAATATGCCAAATTTAATTTTTACTTCACAATTCTCTTTCATCTGAAAGATATTGTCCTATGATAATTTTTGTGCAGAAGATTTTAATAAAGAGGATATACATGTTATAGGAGAGCCATCAGGAAAAATGGAAATCCTGCAATGTAGTTTATTAACAACAATAACAACAAAACAAAAAGTAAAAAACAAACTTCACAGCACCTTGCAAATCAATTAACACCTGTAAAGAACCCAGATGGATAAATACTGTGGTAAGATGCAGCTTCTCAACAGTCTCACCTATGCAGTACAGAGGCTACATATAAACATCGGAGCTCAAGTATATTCTCAGGTTTCTGAAATCAATGGAGATATTTTATTTCTCTGAGGTATGAGGAACAGATACTGTAATTTAAAAACTATACTGTACTTAAAGTATCTTTCTAGTGACCTTAGTATCTGGATTCTAGGAAATATTGAAGAGAAGCAGAGATACCTCTGGAATGAAGTATACTTTCAGAGTAAAATCATGCATTGAGCCTGCATGTCTTCAGGTTACAATGTGCCTTCTAAGCATATTGCTTGTCCATATCGAATCAAACACTAATCCTAAAACTAACCCTAAGCCTAAGCCTAACGCTAACCCTCACTTCCCAAACCCTAACCCTAACCCTAAACTCCCATAACCCTAACACTAACCCTAACACTAACCCTAACCCTAACCCTAAAACCAACCCTAACCCTTATCCACCCGAAAGCTAATCCTAACCCTAACACTAATCCTAAACCTAACCCTAACCATAACCCTAATCCTAACCTAACCCTAACCGCCCCTAAGCCTAACCCCTCCTGAGCCTAACCCTAACCCTAACCTATCCCTAACCCTAACCATAACCCTAACCCTAAACCTAAACCTAACACTAACCCTAACCCTAACCCTAAACCTAAACCTAACCCTAACCCTAATCCACAATAAAGCTAATCCTAGCCCTACCACGAATCCTAACCCTAACCCTAAACCTAAGCCTAACCCTAATCATAACCCTAACCTAACCCTAACCGCCCCTAAGCCTAACCCCTCCTGAGCCTAACCCTAACCCTAACCTATCCCTAACCCTAATCATACCCTAACCCCAACCCTAAACCTAACCTTAACCAGAACTTAAACCATAACCATAACCCTAACCCTAACCTCCCTAACCCTAGCCCTAGCCCTACCCTAACCTTAACCCTAAGCCTAACCCTAACCAACCCTAATCTCAACCCTATCCCTAACCAAACCTAACACAACCTAACCCTGACTCTAACCATAACCCTAACCCTAAACCTAAACCTAACCTTAACACTAACCCTACTCTAACCGTAACACTAACCTTAACCCCCCTAAATGTAATACGCCCTAACCCTAACCCCCCTAACCGTAACACATCCTAACCTTAACCCTAACCCTAACCCTAACCCTAACCCACCCTAAACAAAACCCTAGCCCTAACCCTAACCCTAAACCTAGCCCTAACATTAACCCTAACCCTAACCCTGACAAACCCTAACCTTAACCCTAAACGTAACCCTAACCCTAACCCAACCTAACCTGAACTCTAACCATAACCCTAACCCTAACCCTAAGCCTAACCCTAAGCCTAACCCTAACCCTAACCCTAACCCATAATCCTAGCCCTAACCCTAACCCTAACCATAACCCTAACCTTAACCCTAACCCTAACCCGAACCCAACCCAACCCTAACTATAACCCTAACCCTAACCCTAACCATTACCTTAACCCTACCCCAACCCACCCTAAACCTAACCCTAGCGCTAAACCTAACCCTAACCCTAACTCTAACTCCTATTAACCTAGCCCTAACCCTAACCTTAACCCTAAACGTAACCCTAACCCTAACCCAACCTAACCTGAACTCTAACCATAACCCTAACCCTAACCCTAAACATAACCTAACCCTAACCCTAACCCTAACCTTAACCCTAACCTTAACCGTAACCCTAACCCTAACCCAACCTAACCCTAACTATAACCATAACCATAACCCTAACCCTAACCCTAACCCTAACCTCCCTAAACCAAACCCTAGCCCTAACCCTAACCCTAACCCTTACCCTAGCCATAACACTAACCCTAACCCAAACCTCCCTAACACTAGCCCTAGCCCTAACCCAAACCCTAACCCTAACCTCCCTAACCCTAGCCCTACCCCTACCCCTAACCATAACCTTAACACTAAGCCTAACCCTAATCAACTCTAACCTTAACCCTAAACGTAACCCTAACCTTAACTCTAGCCCTAACCCTAACCCTAAATCTAGCCCTAACCCTAACCCAAAACCTAACCCCAAACCTAACACTAACCCTAACCCTAACCCTAGCCCTTACCCTGATTCCCCTTAACCTAGCCCTAACCCTAATCTTAACCCTAAACGTAACCCTAACCCTAACCAAACCTAACCTGAACTCTAACCATAACCCTAACCCTAACCCTAACCCTAACCTAACCCTAACCCTAACCCTAACCCTAACCCAACCTAACCCTAACTATAACCCTAACCCTAACCCTAACCCTAACCCTTACCCTAACCATAACCCACCCTAACCCTAACCCTAACCCTAACCCTAACCCTAGCCTCCCTAACCTCAGACCTAGCCCTAACCCAAACCCTAACCCTAACCTCCCTAACCCTACCCCTTGCCCTAACCCTAATCTTAACACTAAGCCTAACCCTAATCAACCCTAACCTTAACCCTAAACGTAACCCTAACCCTAACCCTAGCCCTAACCCTAAGCCTAGCCCTAACCCTAAATCCCCTAAACCTAGCCCTAATCCTAACCCTAACCCTAACCCTAACCCTAACCCTAACCCTAACCCTAACCCTAGCCCTAACCCTAACCCTAACCCTAACCTCCCTAACCATAGCCCTAGCCCTAACACAAACCCTAACCCTAACCTCTCTAACCCTTGCCCTAACCCTAACCCTAACCCTAACCCTAACCTTTACACTAAGCCTAAACCTAATCAACCCTAACCTTAACCCGAAATGTAACCCTAACCTTAACCCTAGCCCTAACCCTAACCCTAACCCTAACCCTAACCCTAGCCTCCCTAACCTCAGACCTAGCCCTAACCCAAACCCTAACCCTAACCTCCCTAACCCTACCCCTTGCCCTAACCCTAATCTTAACACTAAGCCTAACCCTAATCAACCCTAACCTTAACCCTAAACGTAACCCTAACCCTAACCCTAGCCCTAACCCTAAGCCTAGCCCTAACCCTAAATCCCCTAAACCTAGCCCTAATCCTAACCCTAACCCTAACCCTAACACTAACACTAACCCTAACCCTAGCCCTAACCCTAACCCTATCCCTAACCCTAACCCTAACCCTAACCCTAACCCTAGCCCTAACCCTAGCCCGAACCCTAACCCTAACCCTAACCTCCCTAACCCAAGCCCTAGCCCTAACCCAAACCCTAACCCTAACCTCCGTAACCCTAGCCCTAGCCCTAATCCGAACCCTAATCAACCCTAACCTTAACCCTAAACGTAACCCTAACCCTAACCCTAACCCTAACCCTAGCCCTAACCCTAACCCTAGCCCTAACACTAACCCCTCTAAACCTAGCCCTAGCCTTAACCCCAACCGTAACCTTAACACTAAGCCTAACCCACCCTAAACATAATCCTAGCCCTAACCTTAACCCTAACCATA
>NC_139762.1:44278393-44280893 GCF_965231275.1 Zosterops lateralis | reverse complement strand
CCCTAACCCAAACCCTAACCCTAACTCTAACCCCCCTAAACCTAGCCCCAGCCCTAACCCTAACCCTAACCCTAACCCTAACCCTAGCCATAACCCTAACCCTTACCCTAACCCTAACCTCCCTAACCCTAGCCCTTGCCCTAACCCTAACCCTAATCTTAACACTAAGCCTAACCCTAATCAACCCTAACCTTAACCCTAAACGTAACCCTAACCCTAACCCTAACCCTAGACCTAACCCTAACCCTAGCCCTAACCCTAACCCTAACCCTAACACTAACACTAACCCTAACCGTAGCCCTAACCCTAACCCTAACCTCCCTAACCCCAGCCCTAGCCCTAACCCAAGCCCTAACCCTAACCTCCGTAACCCTAGCCCTAGCCCTAACCCGAACCCTAATCAACCCTAACCTTAACCCTAAACGTAACCCTAACCCTAACCCTAACACTAACCATAATCCTAACCTTAACCCTAACCCTAAATGTCACTCAACCTAACCCTGACTCTAAACATAACTATAACGCTATACCTAAACCTAACCTTAACCCTAAGCCTATCCCTAACCCTAACCCACCCTAAACCAAACCCTAGCCCTAGCCCTAACCCTAACCCTAACCCTAACCCTAACCCTAACTCTAACCCTAACCCTAACCCTAACTCTTAACCCTAAGCCTAACCCTAATCAACCCTAACCTTAACCCTAACCTAACCCTAACCCTAACCTTAACCCTAACCTTAACCCTAACCCTAACCCTAACCCAAACTAACCCTAACTATAACCATAACCCTAACCCTACCCTTACACTAACCCTAACCCACCGTAACCCTAACCCTAGCCCTAACCCTAACCCTAACCCTAACCTCCCTAACCCTAGCCCTACCCCTAAACCTAACCCTAACCCTAATCCTAACCCTAGCCCTAGCCCTAACCCTAACCCTATCCCTAGCCCTTACCCTAACCCTAACCTCCCTAATCCCAGCCCTAGCCCTAAACCTAACCCTAACCCTGACCTCCCTAACCCCAGCCATAGCCCTAACCCAAACCCTAACCCTAACCTCCCTAACCCTAGCCCTATCCCTAACCCTAACCGTAACCTTAACACTAAGCCTAACCCTAATAAACCCTAACCTTAACCCTAAACGTAACCCTAACGCTAACCCTAGCCCTAACCCTAACCCCCCTAAACCTAGCCCTAACCCTAACCCTAACCTTAACCCTAACCCCAACCCTAACACTAACCCTAACCCTAACCCTAGCCCTAACCCTAAGCCTAACACTAACCCTAGCCCTAACCCTAAGCCTAACCCTAACCCGAACCCTAACCCTAACCTCCCTAACCCCAGCCCTAGCCCGAACCCAAACCCTAACCCTAACCTCCCTAACCCTAGCCCTAGCCCTAACCCTAACCGTAACCTTAACACTAAGCCTAACCCTAATAAAGCCTAACCTTAACCTTAACCCTAACCCTAAGCCTAACCCTAACCATAACCCTAACCCTAGCCATAACCCTAACCCTTACCCTAGCCCTAACCCTAACCCTAACCCTAACCCCTAACCCTAACCCTAACCCTAAACCTAACCCTAACCCTATCCCTAACCCTAACCGTAACCTTAACACTAAGCCTAACCCTAATAAACCCTAACCTTAACCCTAAACGTAACCCTAACCCTAACCCTAACCCTAACCCTAACCCTAAACCTAACCCTAACCCTAACCCTAACCCTAAACCCTAACCCTAACCCTAACCCTAACTATAACCATAACCCTAACCCTACCCTTACACTAACCCTAACCCACCCTAACCCTAACCCTAGCCCTAACCCTAACCCTAACCCTAACCTCCCTAACCCTAGCCCTACCCCTAAACCTAACCCTAACCCTAACCCTAACCCTAACCCTAACCCTAACCCTAACCCTAACCCTAACCCTAACCCTAGCCCTAACACTAACCCTAACCCTAACCCTAACCCTAACCTCCGTAACCCTAGCCCTAGCCCTAATCCGAACCCTAATCAACCCTAACCTTAACCCTAAACGTAACCCTAACCCTAACCCTAACCCTAGCCCTAACCCTAACCCTAACCCTAACCCTAGCCCTAACACTAACCCCTCTAAACCTAGCCCTAGCCTTAACCCCAACCGTAACCTTAACACTAAGCCTAACCCACCCTAAACATAATCCTAGCCCTAACCTTAACCCTAACCATAACCCTAACCTTAACCCTAACCCTAAGCCTCACCCAACCTAACCCTAACCCTAACCATAATCCTAACCTTAACCCTAGCCCTAACCCTAACACTAACCCTAGCACTAACCCTAAACCTAACCCTAACACTAACCATAACCCTAACCCTAACCCTAACCCGAACCCTAACCCTAACCCTAACTCTTAACCCTAAGCCTAACCCTAATCAACCCCAACCTTAACCCTAAACGTAACCGTAACACTAACCCTAACCCTAGCCCTAACCCTGACCCTAACCCTAACCCTAGCAC
>NC_139762.1:44268393-44270893 GCF_965231275.1 Zosterops lateralis | reverse complement strand
TAACCCTAACCCTTACCCTAACCCTAACCTCCCTAACCCTAGCCCTTGCCCTAACCCTAACCCTAATCTTAACACTAAGCCTAACCCTAATCAACCCTAACCTTAACCCTAAACGTAACCCTAACCCTAACCCTAACCCTAGACCTAACCCTAACCCTAGCCCTAACCCTAACCCTAACCCTAACCCTAACACTAACACTAACCCTAACCGTAGCCCTAACCCTAACCCTAACCTCCCTAACCCCAGCCCTAGCCCTAACCCAAGCCCTAACCCTAACCTCCGTAACCCTAGCCCTAGCCCTAACCCGAACCCTAATCAACCCTAACCTTAACCCTAAACGTAACCCTAACCCTAACCCTAACACTAACCATAATCCTAACCTTAACCCTAACCCTAAATGTCACTCAACCTAACCCTGACTCTAAACATAACTATAACGCTATACCTAAACCTAACCTTAACCCTAAGCCTATCCCTAACCCTAACCCACCCTAAACCAAACCCTAGCCCTAGCCCTAACCCTAACCCTAACCCTAACCCTAACCCTAACTCTAACCCTAACCCTAACCCTAACTCTTAACCCTAAGCCTAACCCTAATCAACCCTAACCTTAACCCTAAACGTAACCCTAACCCTAACCTTAACCCTAACCCTAACCCTAGCCCTAACCCTAACCCTAACCCTAACCCTAAACCTAGCCCTAACCCTAACCCTAACCCTAACCCTTACCCTAACCCTAACCTCCCTAACCCCAGCCCTAGCCCGAACCCAAACCCTAACCCTGACCTCCCTAACCCCAGCCCTAGCCCTAACCCAAACCCTAACCCTTACCTCCCTAACCCTAGCCCTAGCCCTAACCCTAAAAGTAACCTTAACACTAAGCCTAACCCTAATAAACCCTAACCTTAACCCTAAACGTAACCCTAACCCTAACCCTAGCCCTAACCCTAACCCTCCTAAACCTAGTCCTAACCCTAACCCTAACCCTAACCCCAACCCTAACACTAACCCTAACCCTAACCCTAACCCTAACCCTAACCCTAAACCTAACCCTAGCCCTAAGCCTAACCCTAACCATAACCCTAGCCCTAACCCTAACCCTTACCCTAGCCCTAACCCTAACCCTAACCCTAACACTAGCCCTAACCCTTACCCTAACCCTAACCACCCTAACCCCAGCCCTAGCCCTAACCCAAACTCTAACCCTAACCTCCCTTACCCCAGCCCTAGTCCTAACCCAAACCCTAACCCTAACCTCCCTAACCCAAGCCCTTGCCCTAACACTAACCCTAATCTTAACACTAAGCCTAACCCTAATAAACCCTAACCTTAACCCTAAACATAACCCTAACCCTAACCCTAGCCCTAGCCCTGACCCTAACCCTAGCCCTAACCCTAAACCCCCTAAACCTAGCCCTAACCCTAACCCTAACCCTAACCCACCCTAAACGAAACCCTAGCCCTAACACTAACCCTAACCCTAACCCTAGCCCTAACACTAACCCCTCTAAACCTAGACCTAGCCCTAACCCTAACACTAACCCTAACCCAAACCCTAACTCTAACCCACTCTAAACATAATCCTAGCCCTAACCCTAACCCTAACCCTCACCCTAACCCTAACCCTAACCTAACCCTAACCCTAACCTTAACCCTAACCTTAACCCTAACCCTAACCCTAACCCAAACTAACCCTAACTATAACCATAACCCTAACCCTACCCTTACACTAACCCTAACCCACCGTAACCCTAACCCTAGCCCTAACCCTAACCCTAACCCTAACCTCCCTAACCCTAGCCCTACCCCTAAACCTAACCCTAACCCTAACCCTAACCCTAACCCTAGCCCTAACCCTAACCCTAACACTAAGCCTAACCCTAACCCTAATCCTAACCCTAGCCCTAACCCTAACCCTAACCCTATCCCTAGCCCTTACCCTAACCCTAACCTCCCTAATCCCAGCCCTAGCCCTAAACCTAACCCTAACCCTGACCTCCCTAACCCCAGCCATAGCCCTAACCCAAACCCTAACCCTAACCTCCCTAACCCTAGCCCTATCCCTAACCCTAACCGTAACCTTAACACTAAGCCTAACCCTAATAAACCCTAACCTTAACCCTAAACGTAACCCTAACCCTAACCCTAGCCCTAACCCTAACCCCCCTAAACCTAGCCCTAACCCTAACCCTAACCTTAACCCTAACCCCAACCCTAACACTAACCCTAACCCTAACCCTAGCCCTAACCCTAACCCTAACACTAACCCTAGCCCTAACCCTAAGCCTAACCCTAACCCGAACCCTAACCCTAACCTCCCTAACCCCAGCCCTAGCCCTAACCCAAACCCTAACTCTGACGTCCTGAACCCCAGCCCTAGCCCTAACCCAAACCCTAACCCTAACCTCCCTAACCCTAGCCCTAGCCCTAACCCTAACCTTAACCTTAACACTAAGCCTAACCCTAATAAACCCTAACCTTAACCCTAAACGTAACCCC
>NC_139762.1:44262622-44268193 GCF_965231275.1 Zosterops lateralis | reverse complement strand
AACCTAGCCCTACACCTAAACCTAACCTTAACCCTAACCCCAACCCTAACACTAACCCGAACCCTAACCCTAGCCCTAACCCTAAGACCTAACACTAACCCTAGCCCTAACCCTAAGCCTAACCCTAACCCGAACCCTAACCCTAACCTCCCTAACCCCAGCCCTAGCCCGAACCCAAACCCTAACCCTAACCTCCCTAACCCTAGCCCTAGCCCTAACACTCACCGTAACCTTAACACTAAGCCTAACCCTAATAAAGCCTAACCTTAACCTTAACCCTAACCCTAAGCCTAACCCTAACCATAACCCAACCCTAGCCATAACCCTAACCCTAACCTAGCCCAAACCCTAACCCTAACCCTAACCCTAACCCTAACCCTAACCCTAACCCTAACCCTAACCCTATCCCTAACCCTAACCGTAACCTTAACACTAAGCCTACCCTAATAAACCCTAACCTTAACCCTAAACGTAACCCTAACCCTAACCCTAACCCTAACCCTAACCCTAAACCTAACCCTAACCCTAACCCTAACCCTAAACCTAACCCTAACCCCTAACCCTAACTATAACCATAACCCTAACCCTACCCTTACACTAACCCTAACCCACCCTAACCCTAACCCTAGCCCTAACCCTAACCCTAACCCTAACCTCCCTAACCCTAGCCCTACCCCTAAACCTAACCCTAACCCTAACCCTAACCCTAACCCTAACCCTAACCCTAACCCTAACCCTAACCCTAGCCCTAACACTAACCCTAACCCTAACCCTAACCCTAACCTCCGTAACCCTAGCCCTAGCCCTAATCCGAACCCTAATCAACCCTAACCTTAACCCTAAACGTAACCCTAACCCTAACCCTAACCCTAGCCCTAACCCTAACCCTAACCCTAACCCTAGCCCTAACACTAACCCCTCTAAACCTAGCCCTAGCCTTAACCCCAACCGTAACCTTACACTAAGCCTAACCCACCCCTAAACATAATCCTAGCCCTAACCTTAACCCTAACCATACCCTAACCTTAACCCTAACCCTAAGCCTCACCCAACCTAACCCTAACCCTAACCATAATCCTAACCTTAACCCTAGCCCTAACCCTAACACTAACCCTAGCACTAACCCTAAACCTAACCCTAACACTAACCATAACCCTAACCCTAACCCTAACCCGAACCCTAACCCTAACCCTAACTCTTAACCCTAAGCCTAACCCTAATCAACCCCAACCTTAACCCTAAAACGTAACCGTAACACTAACCCTAACCCTAGCCCTAACCCTGACCCTAACCCTAACCCTAGCACTAACCCCTAACCCTAACCCTAACACTAGCCCTAACCCCAACCCTTACCCTAACCCTAAGCCCTAACCCCTAGCCCAAACCCTAACAATCACCCTAGCCCTAACACTAACCCCTCTACACCTAGCCCTAGCCTAACCCTAACCCTAACCCAAACCCTCACACTAACCCACCCTAAACATAATCCTAGCCCTAACCCTAACCCTAACCATAACCCTAACCTTAACCCTAACCCTAACCCTAACCCAACCTAACCCTAACTCTAACCATAATCCTACCTTAACCCTAACCCTAACCTTAACCCTACGCCTAACCCTAATCAACCCTAACATTAACCCTAAACGTAACCCTAACCCTAACCCTAGCCCTAACCCTAACCCTAGCCCTAACCCTAACCCTAACCCTAACCTCCCTAACCCTTGCCCTACCCCTAACCCTAACCCTAACCCTAACTTTTACACTAAGCCTAAACCTAATCAACCCTAACCTTAACCCTAAACGTAACCCTAACCTTAACCCTAGCCCTAACCCTAACCCTGACTCTAGCCCTAAGCCTAACCCCCCTAAACCTAGCCCTAACCCTAACCCTAACACTAACCCTAACCCTAGCCCTACCCTAACCCTATCCCTAGCCCTTGCCCTAACCCGCCTAAACCTAGCCCAAAACCTAACCTTAACTTTTACCTTAACCCTATCCCTAACCCAGCCTAAACCTAACCCTACCACTAAACCTAACCCTAACCCTAAACCTAACTCTAACCCTAACACTAACCCTAATCCACCGTAATACTAACCCTAAACCTAACCCTAAACCTAACCCTAACCATAACCCTAACCCTTACCCTAACCCTAACCCTAATTTAACCCTAACCCTAACCCTAACCCTAACCCTCTAACCCTAACCCTAACCCTAACCCTAAACCTAACCCTAACCCTAACCCTAACCCAAACCCTAACCCTAACTCTAACCCCCCTAAACCTAGCCCCAGCCCTAACCCTAACCCTAACCCTAACCCTAACCCTAGCCATAACCCTAACCCTTACCCTAACCCTAACCTCCCTAACCCTAGCCCTTGCCCTAACCCTAACCCTAATCTTAACACTAAGCCTAACCCTAATCAACCCTAACCTTAACCCTAAACGTAACCCTAACCCTAACCCTAACCCTAGACCTAACCCTAACCCTAGCCCTAACCCTAACCCTAACCCTAACACTAACACTAACCCTAACCGTAGCCCTAACCCTAACCCTAACCTCCCTAACCCCAGCCCTAGCCCTAACCCAAGCCCTAACCCTAACCTCCGTAACCCTAGCCCTAGCCCTAACCCGAACCCTAATCAACCCTAACCTTAACCCTAAACGTAACCCTAACCCTAACCCTAACACTAACCATAATCCTAACCTTAACCCTAACCCTAAATGTCACTCAACCTAACCCTGACTCTAAACATAACTATAACGCTATACCTAAACCTAACCTTAACCCTAAGCCTATCCCTAACCCTAACCCACCCTAAACCAAACCCTAGCCCTAGCCCTAACCCTAACCCTAACCCTAACCCTAACCCTAACTCTAACCCTAACCCTAACCCTAACTCTTAACCCTAAGCCTAACCCTAATCAACCCTAACCTTAACCCTAAACGTAACCCTAACCCTAACCTTAACCCTAACCCTAACCCTAGCCCTAACCCTAACCCTAACCCTAACCCTAAACCTAGCCCTAACCCTAACCCTAACCCTAACCCTAGCCCTAACCCTTACCCTAACCCTAACCTCCCTAACCCCAGCCCTAGCCCGAACCCAAACCCTAACCCTGACCTCCCTAACCCCAGCCCTAGCCCTAACCCAAACCCTAACCCTAACCTCCCTAACCCTAGCCCTAGCCCTAACCCTAAAAGTAAACTTAACACTAAGCCTAACCCTAATAAACCCTAACCTTAACCCTAAACATAACCCTAACCCTAACCCTAGCCCTAACCCTAACCCTCCTAAACCTAGTCCTAACCCTAACCCTAACCCTAACCCCAACCCTAACACTAACCCTAACCCTAACCCTAACCCTTACCCTAACCCTAAGCCTAACCCTAGCCCAAACCCTAACAATCACCCTAGCCCTAACACTAACCCCTCTAAACCTAGCCCTAGCCCTAACCCTAACCCTAACCCAAACCCTCACACTAACCCACCCTAAACATAATCCTAGCCCTAACCCTAACCCTAACCATAACCCTAACCTTAACCCTAACCCTAACCCTAACCCAACCTAACCCTAACTCTAACCATAATCCTAGCCTTAACCCTAACCCTAACCTTAACCCTACGCCTAACCCTAATCAACCCTAACATTAACCCTAAACGTAACCCTAACCCTAACCCTAGCCCTGACCCTAACCCTAGCCCTAACCCTAACCCTAACCCTAACCTCCCTAACCCTTGCCCTACCCCTAACCCTAACCCTAACCCTAACTTTTACACTAAGCCTAAACCTAATCAACCCTAACCTTAACCCTAAACGTAACCCTAACCTTAACCCTAGCCCTAACCCTAACCCTGACTCTAGCCCTAAGCCTAACCCCCCTAAACCTAGCCCTAACCCTAACCCTAACCCTAACCCTAACCCTAGCCCTACCCTAACCCTATCCCTAGCCCTTGCCCTAACCCGCCTAAACCTAGCCCAAAACCTAACCTTAACTTTTACCTTAACCCTATCCCTAACCCAGCCTAAACCTAACCCTACCACTAAACCTAACCCTAACCCTAAACCTAACTCTAACCCTAACACTAACCCTAATCCACCGTAATACTAACCCTAAACCTAACCCTAAACCTAACCCTAACCCTAACCCTAACCCTTACCCTAACCCTAACCCTAATTTAACCCTAACCCTAACCCTAACCCTAACCCTCTAACCCTAACCCTAACCCTAAACCTAACCCTAACCCTAACCCTAACACAAACCCTAACCCTAACTCTAACCCCCCTAAACCTAGCCCCAGCCCTAACCCTAACCCTAACCCTAACCCTAACCCTAACCCTAGCCATAACCCTAACCCTTACCCTAACCCTAACCTCCCTAACCCTAGCCCTTGCCCTAACCCTAACCCTAATCTTAACACTAAGCCTAACCCTAATCAACCCTAACCTTAACCCTAAACGTAACCCTAACCCTAACCCTAACCCTAGACCTAACCCTAACCCTAGCCCTAACCCTAACCCTAACCCTAACCCTAACACTAACACTAACCCTAACCGTAGCCCTAACCCTAACCCTAACCTCCCTAACCCCAGCCCTAGCCCTAACCCAAGCCCTAACCCTAACCTCCGTAACCCTAGCCCTAGCCCTAACCCGAACCCTAATCAACCCTAACCTTAACCCTAAACGTAACCCTAACCCTAACCCTAACACTAACCATAATCCTAACCTTAACCCTAACCCTAAATGTCACTCAACCTAACCCTGACTCTAAACATAACTATAACGCTATACCTAAACCTAACCTTAACCCTAAGCCTATCCCTAACCCTAACCCACCCTAAACCAAACCCTAGCCCTAGCCCTAACCCTAACCCTAACCCTAACCCTAACCCTAACTCTAACCCTAACCCTAACCCTAACTCTTAACCCTAAGCCTAACCCTAATCAACCCTAACCTTAACCCTAAACGTAACCCTAACCCTAACCTTAACCCTAACCCTAACCCTAGCCCTAACCCTAACCCTAACCCTAACCCTAAACCTAGCCCTAACCCTAACCCTAACCCTAACCCTTACCCTAACCCTAACCTCCCTAACCCCAGCCCTAGCCCGAACCCAAACCCTAACCCTGACCTCCCTAACCCCAGCCCTAGCCCTAACCCAAACCCTAACCCTTACCTCCCTAACCCTAGCCCTAGCCCTAACCCTAAAAGTAACCTTAACACTAAGCCTAACCCTAATAAACCCTAACCTTAACCCTAAACGTAACCCTAACCCTAACCCTAGCCCTAACCCTAACCCTCCTAAACCTAGTCCTAACCCTAACCCTAACCCTAACCCCAACCCTAACACTAACCCTAACCCTAACCCTAACCCTAACCCTAACCCTAAACCTAACCCTAGCCCTAAGCCTAACCCTAACCATAACCCTAGCCCTAACCCTAACCCTTACCCTAGCCCTAACCCTAACCCTAACCCTAACACTAGCCCTAACCCTTACCCTAACCCTAACCACCCTAACCCCAGCCCTAGCCCTAACCCAAACTCTAACCCTAACCTCCCTTACCCCA
>NC_139762.1:44220122-44245122 GCF_965231275.1 Zosterops lateralis | reverse complement strand
CCTAACCCTAACCCTAACCCTAGCCCTAACCCTAGCCCTAACCCTAACCCTAACTTTAACCCTAGCCCTAACCCTTACCGTAACCCTAACCTCCCTAACCCCAGTCCTAGCCCTAACCCAAACTCTAACCCTAACCTCCCTAATCCCAGCCCTAGCCCTAACCCAAACCCTAACCCTAACCTCCCCAACCCTAGCCCTAGCCCTAACCTTAACCTTAACCTTAACACTAAGCCTAACCCTAATAAACCCTAACCTTAACCCTAAACGTTACCCTAACCCTAACCCTAGCCCCAACCCTAACCCCCCTAAACCTAGCCCCAACCCTAATCTTAACTCTAAGCCTAACCCTAACCAACCCTAACCTTAACCCTAAACGTAACCCTAACCCTAACCCAACCTAACCTGAACTCTAACCATAACCCTTACCCTAACCCTAAGCCTAAGCCTAACCCTAACCCTAACCCTAACCCTAACCCTAACCCTAACCCCTAACCCTAACCCTTACCCTAGCCCTATCCCTAACCCTAACCCTAGCCCTAACACTAACCCTAACCCTAACCCTAACCTTTACACTAAGCTTAACCATAATCAACCCTAACCTTAACCCTAAACGTAACCGTAACCTTAACCCTAAGCCTAAGCCTAACCATAACCCTAACCTTAACCCTAACCCTAACCAAACCAAACCCTAACTCTAACCCTAACCCTAACCCTAAACCTAACCCTAACCCTAATCATAACCCTAAACCTAAACCTAAACCTAACCCTAACCCTAACCCTAATTTAACCCTAACCCTAACCCTATCCCTAACCCTAACCCAACCCTAACCCTAACCCTAACCCTAGCCCTATCCCTAACCCTAACACTCCTCCCCCTAACCCTAACCCTACCTGTAACCCTAACCATAACCCACCCTAACCCTGACCGTAACCCTAACCTTAAGCCTAACCCTAACCCTAGCCCTAGTCCTAAAAGTAACCCTAACCGTAACCCTAACACTAACCCTAACCTAAACTCTAACTCTAAACCTCAACACTAACCCTACTCCACCCTAACCCTAACCCTAACCCTAACCATAACCCCAAATCAAACCCTAACTCCCCAAACCCTAACCGTAACCCTAACCCTAAACCTAAGAGCCTCTAAGCCTAACCCTAACCCTAACCATGTAACCCTAACCCTAACGCTAACTATAACGCTAGCACCCCCTAAAGCTAACCCTAACCCGAACCCTAACCCTAACCCTAACCCTAACCAGCCTAACCCTAACCAAGTAACCCTAACCCTAACCCTAACGCTAACCCTAACCCTAACACAAACCCTAAACGTAACCCTAACCCTAACACAAACCCTAAACGTAACCCTAACCGCCCCTGAGCCTAACCCCGCCTAAGCCTAAGCCTAAGCCTAAGCCTAAGCCTAAGCCTAAGCCTAAGCCTAAGCCTAAGCCTAAGCCTAACCTATCCCTAACCCTAACCCTAATCCTAACTCTAACTTTAACCCTAATGCTAATCCTAACCCTATCCCTAATCCCCCTAACCCTAACCCTAACCCTATCCCTAACTCCCCTAACCCTAACCCTAACACTAACCCTAATCCTAACTGTAACCCTAACCATGTAACCCTAACCCAAACTCTAACCCTAATCCTAACTTACCCTAACACAAACCCTAACCCTTACACCCTAATCCTAACCCTAACCCCTAACTCTAACCCTAACCATAATCTTAACCCTAATCATAACCGTAACCCTAACCCTAGACCTAACCCTAACCCTTACCCTAACCCCCCGTAACCCTAACCCTAACCCTAACCCTAACCGCCTAACCCTAACCCTTACCCCTCACCCTAATCCTAACCCTAACCCTAACCCTAACCCACCCTTACCCTAACGCTAACCCTAACCGCTAACCCTAACCCTAACCATAATCCTAAACCTAACCATAACCCCAAGCCTAACTTAACCCTAACCGCTTCTAAGCCTGACCCTATCTCTAACCCTAACCCTAACCCCCTAACCCAACCATGTAAGCCTAACACTAACCCTAACGCTAAAACTCCCTAACCCTAACCCTAACCCTACCCTTAACCCCCCAACCCTAAACCGAATATAACCCTAACGCCCTTAACCCTAACCCGAACCCTACCCCCAACACTAACGCTAATCCTAACCCTAACCGTAAACCTAAACCTTAATCTAACCCCCAACCCTAACCCACCATAACCTTAACCCTGACCCTAACCCCCCCTAAACATAACCCTAACCCTAACCCTAATCCCCCAAAACCTAACCCAAACCAAATAAACCTAACCCTAACCCTAATTTACCCTAACCCTAACACAAACCCTATCCCTTACACCCTAATCCTTACTCTAACCCCTAACTCTAACCCTAACCCTAAACCCTAAATTTTATTCTAAGCCTAACCCTAACCCTAACCTCCCTAACCCTAATCATAACCCTAACCCTAACCCTAGACCTAACCGTAACCCTAACCCTAACCCTAACTCCCCGTAACCCTAAGCCTAACCCCTAACCTTAACCCCCTAACCCTAACCCTCACTCTAACCCTAACCCTCACCCTAACTCTAAACCTAACTATAACCCTAACCCTAACCCTAACCCCTAACCGTAACACTAACCCTAATCCTATCCGTAACCCTACCCACTCTAACCCTAACCCCAACCCCCTAACCCTAACCCTCTTACCCCTAACCCTAACCCTAACACCTTACCCTTACCCTAACCCTAACCCTAACCATAACCCCCCTTAACCCCATCCCTATCTCTAACCCTAACCCTTACCCTAATCCTAACCCTAACCCTAATCCTAACCCTAACCCTAACCCTAACCCTAACCCTAACCCTAAACCCTAACTCTAATCCTAACCCAACCCTAACCGTAACCCCAACCCTCACCCCTCACCCTAACCCTAACTCTAACCCTAACCCTAATCCTAAACCCTAACCCTAACCCTAATACTAACCCTAACCGTAACCCTAACCAATCAGAACTCTTACTCTGCAGTCTTTTTGCAGTGCTTTTCAATGTACGTCCTATTGGACAGTTCTATAGTGAATCTCTGCATTGAAACTGAGCCCTTTGCACTTTGATTCAGTTTCAAAGTCAACCATAATGCCTTTGGCAGGAGAAATCAGAAAACTGTCTGTCCCCAGTGACAGTTTTTCTCAGTTTTGGCTTCTCTTTTTTCATTGTGTTTATGCCTTAGTGTAACAACAGCACCAATGAAGTAGCATTTTAATATTAATGTTGCGGCACTTGGAAATTTTCAGAAGGGCACAGTGACTAGTCTCATGTGACTGTAAAGGTGTATTTAAAGCACAGAAATAACACAAGGGGTGTCATTAATTATGCACAACAAATTTAGAGTTTTTCAGACATGGTATGATGTCAATATCTAATGTGTTCCATGCTTTATCTTTGCAGAATTTTACCAATAAAACAAAAACTTGTTGAAAATACCCATGAATGACATTGCTCTGAAAGCAAATCTTATCCACTATTAACCCCTAATGTCTAAATAATTATTTAATGCACTTACACAGCTCTTTTATTCTGAAAGTGGAGTCTATTGCACTTTCCTTGGGCTCTTCTAGTGTGTAGTTGTCCTCTCCTGTTTAGAAAACAGTAATATAATTCATTAGTTTTATGGGATTTAGAAGACTTTGGCAACGTTTTGCCGTTTATCCAAGAATAGCTGCAAATAAAGTGATTTCATTGATTTTATACACTTATAACAAACAGTATATATACAAATGCTATGGTTATCTGTTTCTGCACTTATCAATGGGAAAATGTGAATGACAAAAATGAAGGACCTTAAATTTCAATGAATGTGAGGATTATATTTATACCTTATTTCCTTAGTAAGGTATTCTGACTTTTTGTTCAGTCTTTTTATATGGTCTACATTCACAATTTAACACACTTTGTAAAGCATACAATCACTAGACTGTTCTCACTCATGTTTGACAGACAGAGTTTATATTTTTACAGTAGTAAGAAAATTCTGTGAAACTTCTGTGAGGCTTCCAGGTCATATGGTGGCAGCTTTTTGTATCATTTATGTTCTTGCTTATGAACTTTGTCTCCAGACAACTGTTTATCCTTATGGAAAGATCTGAAACAGCAAAACTAGTTCTGCATTGCCCTGTGTCTGCCCTCACACCACTGACTCTGCTCTAACAGATGCAGCTTGAAATTAATTTCCTCACATTTTTACAAGAAAAAGAAAGAGAATAAACTCCCTATCTGCCCAGGATGTGACGCAGAGGAAGCAGCAGCAGTGATCACTGGCACCTTGTGGTGATTTTGCAAGGTGAACAAAGTTTAGAATTGTGCTGGATGTATGAGTACACAAAATTTTCCAAATTACATAAACTTTTATTGTGGCATTTAAAAGTCTTTTTTTTTTTTTTTTTTTTTTTTTAATTCATTTGTTTTAGAATAAAGTCACACCTTTTTCGATGAAGACAAAAATGCTTTAGGAAATAAGTTAAATCTAGTGAATGTGAAAGAAGTGGCAGGTCAGATCCTGCTGGACTCACTCTCTTGGGGAGGCCTGAGGCATGTGAACAAGAACAGAGATTTTCAGTAGCTTCAGTCTCTTATCTGTTAACCTCTAAGCTGAGCATGACACTTGAGGAAAAGGAAGAGGTTTCCATTTCAAATAACTTATCTACAATAGAAACCACCAGAATGGGACTAAATAATTCAATATTAATGAGAAACACAGTTCCTCTTTGGGATTTTTCACACAAGTTACACTGTACCTAATATAGTCTTTTCATAGACTATGTGTGACATGGAAGTCTTTTTCCCAGATAACATTATTTAATTATGCCTGACAGAACGAAAACCTAATAGCTTAAAATAATATTGGACATTGCTCCATCAGTCTCAACTGCATGCTAGAGAAACAGCGCCTAATGAATTTTTAAAAAGAGTTTTTCTTCATAATATAAGGCAAAAAGGAAGAATGCATTCTTTGAATTCATAAAACCCTTCTTATGTAGCAGTATTATTATAATTTCTCCAAGATCACGTAGTATTTTTGGTGAACATTAACAGAATCTAAATCAATAACTCAATTTTCTTAATGTAAAAATCTTCCATATCCTTCTTACAATTAGTTTTTCATACATCCTTCCAGTCATTCCTAAGCAGACAATAATAATTTACTCTCAACACCACATTTATAGTTATTGTACATTCTTTTCTATATTTTTTTCATAGAAATACACTCTCATTCCACAGCATCTTCTTTAATGTATATGTTATTTATATTTGGTCTTTTTCATGTAAAATGAAATTACATTATTTACTAGGACATTTATAATAGACAGATCACATTCCCCTGTAGGGCCACTTGGCAGTATTAAATGAACCACTACAGTTACAAACTCCTTTCTAACATTTTTTTACAGCATGTGACAAGAGTATAAAGTCCTTTCAGAAACTAAACAGCAAAATAATAAAAAATAATCCATACTTTAGTGAACTTACAGCATGCAGCAATTTATTTTAGAAGTAGAGTGTACCTATAGTAATTTCACAAAGTGCCCTATTAAGAGCAACGTGACTACTAGTAATGTTGAGCTTTATTACTAAAAATATAAGAAAAAAGTGGAAAACACCTCAAAAGAGGTTTTGTGTTTTCATTAGCTGCGCTGTGGGCACTATTGATTTCACCTCAAAAGTTTCAAGAGAAACAGCTTGTTGGCTTGAGGATTTTGAAATCATCAGTGATAAGGAACATCTACCTTAATAATGTCACTAATGGACTTTTTGCCACAATGGGTAGGAGAGATTTGCAATGTGAATGGCAACATCCAAATAAGTAGCCAGGCTACTCTGCTGGTCCATGTCTTCCAGTTCCAAAGGCTTCCTTTGCTCATGCTTTCTCACAGTTTCTCTTTTGTGAGTGCATGAATTCTGCCAGTCTCATTGCCTCACAGGGTGGCTTTTCCCAGTGTCACTTCCCAGTGAACTCTGCTCCTAAAGTAAGATGGAAGAAGCTCAGTTATCAGTCTTTCACCCATTTTCTTTAAAATAAATGACAGAGAACAAGAAATAAGATCACAAGAGGAAAGCACATCAGGGGGCAGAATGTGACTCATTTCTGAGAACTCATTTTGTAAAGTGAATCTGCATTCACTCATAGGTAAAAGTAGGTCAGACACATCTACATATGAGAAGATGGCTCTGCATCAAAAAAGACAAGTAGAGGCATTTTGCAGTTTTTTCCCATGAAGCAAAATTTCCACACTCATTCATTCTTCATGCAGTCCCTCAAAACAAGAAACTTCATAATAACTACTGGAATAACTTCTGCTGTACTCATCTCCTTAGCAGCTCTCCATAAGAGCTGGTTTAACAGAAGAAGCTGGTCCATGGCTGTAAATCACAACTATTTTTTCACTTTAGCGCCTTGTGCAGTTCTCCTGAAAACATTCATGCCAATGAATCTCATCACACACCCAATGTCCTGTTCACTGGAGGATCGCTGCTGAGAAATATTTTTTTTTTTTAGTGCTTTGAGTAGCATATTCTTGTTGTGAAACTCTGAGAAGTAGATGAGGTAGTAGTAACAGATTTGCAGGAAACAAAAAACATCCCCAAATAATTTTGTTCTTTTGCATCTCAGACACAGAGAGTAATACACATAAAAGCCATGTAACACAATGATAAACTACAACCCACACTTGATAGAAGCTTGAAGAAAAATGGGGAGCGAGACAAAAATATGCGCAATGTATACAGGAGTGAAGCACAGAAGAGTACAAATTGTTTGTTTTTGTGAAAGGTTTTACAAAGATATTTGAAAAATAGTGCTAAATTCTAGCACTATTTACAGATGAATAAGCTGCCACAGAGAAAAGAAGTTGCTTTTCCAGCACCACCTAAACACAGGACCTCAACAGGGGTAGAAATGATCTTGGGTATTGTCCAAGTTCTGGCAGGCCCACATCTACCTGCACTCTGAACCTCTGGTAATGCAAATCTGCTGCAGCCTAAGCCCCCTTACTGAATATGCCTGCAGAGGAAGAACCTGCACTACTGACCTCAGAGTGAGCCTGCTACAGTCTGCATTGGGGTGTACAGCTGTACCCTACAATTTCAGCACACAATATTCCCTTTTAAAGCGCCTCTGTGGCACAGTGTGGGCCTACACTAATTCAAGTACTGCCGAGTGGCTCAGATACTGATTTGATGCTATTATTACTAAGAGTACTGTTCAGGTTTTATAATGAATGTGATATTTCTGTAGTAAAACACATTTCATCTTGTAATTATTCCAGCCATTGTATTACATTTAAAAGCAGAAATTGTGCTGAAGAAAATAATCTGCTGCATCATGAAGAAAAATGTAATTTTAAAAAATCACAGGCTACAGCAGGCAGCATAACTACAGTAACAATAGGATCATTTATCTAGCACTCATGAAGGGAGGAGATTACTGACTCACCATTCCAGCCAAATTCAGTATAAGTCAGGGGTTCCATTATCATTTCCTGTGTATAACTGGTATCAGACACAATTGGGCATGGAACACACCAAGTACTGAGTATAGTTAGGGGAAAAAAACCTGTACAAAGCAAAACAAAGGAGAACAGAATTGAAATCAGAACAAACAAAGAGAAGAGAGTTTTAAATAATGGGTGTGATAAAATTATTTGTCAGCTCGATGTGAAGCAGTGGAGGAACTGTTGGGAGTGAAGTTAAACAGAAAAGAAGGTCAGAGAAGGGACAAGGAAGACAATCTGCAGTGCTGAAGCTGCAAGACAATTAGAATTATGAAAGGTCAGAGAAGGATAATGCAAGGTGTATCTCTCAGGGAAAAGTAGAAATAATAAAAAATAATAAGCACAGGAACATAGAGAATAGGGGGAAATGACAAAGGAGGAACTCATACTCCTTCATTCTTGCCAGCAGAATCCTTACTAATGGTGTTAAATAAAATATCACTGAAGTAAAACATTACAAGCATCTAAGAAGACCCATGGCCTTTATTGTAAATAGAAATTGGTGATATATAAAAGATTTGAAGAAACTATATCAAGTTTTAAATGTTGTTTTAAAGTTCATTTTCTATTACCTGGAAATGGATGAGTGAGCTGAAGCTGCAGATCAGTAAACACCTGACTGCATGAAGGATTTCACCCTCGTGAAGGAAACACACAGATCAGAATGGTTGAGTGGAGCCTACCATTACATAGGCAAAGTAATTCACAACTTATCAGATCTCTGCTAGGTCAATTTGACAAATAAACAGTTCTGTTAGTATCAGTAACATAGGAGTAAGATGTACTCATCATCCCAGAAAGCTAAAGAAAGAGAAAAAAATGTTTAGTTGAAAAACATTGCATGTAAAGAGTTTTTGAAACAAAAGCTGAAATCACTGTTGGAGCACACACTGAATTTATTTTCCATAGTTCTACAGATTTTAAGTCTTTCAGTGACTTAAGGTCATTACTGTCTTCCACTGCTAGGTATGCTTGCTAAACTCCTTTTTGTTTTATTGGAGAGTGGAGTAAAAGTTCAAGCAGGACCAGTGCCTCCTCCACACCAAACATTTTCATTGAGAGGTCGCTCTCAGAGTTTACAGATATAAGTACACTTCTTGTTGTAGAAACTCATAGTTTGGCATAGTCACCTCCTAAGGAAATAGGATAGATAAACTAGGAAAAATAATCCAAACTTACCTCATAATAACTGGAATCACTGAATACAAAGACACTTAACATTTCTAATAAATTATGCTGCAGTAACTTCAGTAAAATAAAGCAAACAAGCAAAAAAAATTTTTGCATTCTCAGCCCTAACATCATTTTTCAAGCACCTGCCTGCTAAAACCATAAATTCACAGGAGTGCTGAACACAGAAGCAATGTGATATTAATAATTAGGGAAGAAAGTAAGTGATTACTCAGCTTTACAATATCAAAACACAATTGAATGCTTATAGCCATCTTTGTAGATGTAGGTAATGAGTTCACATGGCTGTGGAAGAAAGAACAGAAAGAGATGCATGAGTACATGAGTACTTAGTGAGGTGGTGCATTGTGTGTGTTTGTAACATGGACTTTGAGATATGTACAGAAAATCAGGCTTGTCCATTCAGTCATTTATTCCCCTAAAAAAAGAAAAAGAAAAAATATCAAGTTATGTTCTCTTCATCTCACTTAATTGCTCAGATATTTTACTAATCATGGGGGAAAAAAATCAACCAAAGCCAAGGGTTATTTGCATTACACATTTTTATATGTTTCATTTAATGTCCGCTATGATTTGGGGATATTGAAATTCCACAGTAGAACTGAAGGTTTATCTGAACCTGTTATCTGTTATTTTAATTACATATTTTTATATATAAGTATCTATTCACACATACATATGTGTGTATATACATATATATGTATAAAAATAATCTATTCCGTTTAGGTTGAGAAAACGTATGTTTTATTGCAAGGACTGACCTCTAGCACTTACAGGAATTTTTGAACATGAGTGTTGCAATTCATTTCACCTTTAATCCTATTTTGAAGCTGTAAGAATTTCACAGTATATCATCTGTATGAAGATATACAAGGAAAATACCACCTTAGTAAGAGCTGCAGACTTTTTAGCAGTGGTAACAATTAGTGAGAGGAAAATGAACCCAATCTGTCTTTTATACCATGTTGAACTTGAAAAGCTGAAAGTCAAAGAGGAAATAAATATTCCTAAAGTGAGCCTCTTTCATTTGAGACTAAAGGTACATATTGTTGAATTCCCACTATGGCACTCACTTCAAAAGAATTTGCTAGAATCACATAATTGCAAAATTTACAGTGCTACTGACAACCAAAAATTACAGTAATCATCCTCTTTTGCATTAGTTAAAAGGAGAGGCTCAAAATATGAGCCAGGTACATTTTTCAAACATGCACAAATCATGCATTTAAATGGTCATTTCTGAAAGTCACATTTATAGGTATACAATTAGCCATTTGCATTCGGGAGTACTTGGTTTGTGTTTACACACAGATGGATTCCTTGTCTTCTTTATTGAATAAAATATTGAAGTTCACAGTCATGCAATTTACAATATATGGGCAAGACACCCCTTGAAGTCATCAGAACACTGCACAAATAACTACTCCAGACCACCACAACAGGAAGAAAATGTTCTGTTTCATTCCTTATTTTCCTCTAAAAATTAAAAAGAACAAACATAATTTCTAGTAATGGTAAATATTTGGAGTCTAGGTCTTGCCCTGCATCCTCCTGCAGGGAGATCCCCTGTCCCTTCAACTGTCTTCCAGATCAGCAGATCCAGGAATAGTTCTATGAATAGTAGCGTGTTACATATGTGGTATTCAAACAACAGACAGAAGCAACCTAAAATTTTTATTTTCTATGGGAAATGAACAGATTTCTTTCCTTCTTCTCTTATTTGCTACATGCTTAAGTTCCACTGAATTAATGGTAAATGATAAATAAGAAAGAAGTACATCAAATCTGACAACATTTTCAGTTATAAGAGATGAACAGCCTGGAAGGGTAACATCAAAGCACCAATTTTCTTCTAGTAGTTCAGCTCATTTTTTGTTAACTGAGTTATTCATCCAATATGTTCAAAGTCCATTTAAAAATACAGTCCTTAAAATAAAATTAGCACATGCTTCATCAGAGAGCAGCCAGCCCTTGTCAGTCCCTGTCATAGCAGAGAACATCTGAAGTTACTATTCAGCCGTGGAAAAGCTTGTGAAGAAAAGGGAGAAAGAAACATATAAGAAGCCAAAAAAAAAGGGGATAAAGAAGTTACTGGGGAATAAAAGTGATCATCTCACTTCTCTTAAATCAGCTTATTTCTTCTACAGCAGTTTTTTACCTAAAAGGCAAAAAAGGAAGATGAATTGGAACACATACAATAGGATATTCAGAGATGGTCATTGCTTCTGTTTAGCGTGACTTACAAAGGGACAGAGTATTAACAGCTTTTGCAAATGAGACATAACATTTAAAAATCAATACAAGTGTGAAATCAGCACACGAAAAGAAGGAACCTATTAAAAAAATCCATTAAAGAACACCAATAAGGATGTACTTGTCATTCTATCTCTATATTTTAGTCCATGTTCTCCCGCAAGTCCCTTGTCCCCAGCTTTACCCTAGTTAGTTGGAAAAAATGCAATTAAAATCTGACAAGAAGTTCTTCTGATAAAAATGCATGCTTCTCAAGAAATTATGACAATATTTTCCCCCTGAAACACAAGGATATGGAATAAAAAATGTTAGTCACAGATTCGTGTAAAAAACTCAAATCAAATTTGTACAATGACCAGTCAATAATTTTTTTACTGGAGAAAAGGAAAATGAGATGCAGCTATTACTTTATTGCAGCATCATAAGATAACAAAAGACTTGCAACATCTTGTTTCACAGAGCTGCAAGTACTCCTCCTTTTAATCTGCCACAACTATCCTGTTGACTGATGTATTTTCTCCAAGTAATACTGTCTGTGGCAGAAGTGGGCTGCTTCCAAAGTGTGATTTATCTACTTGTTTACTGAAGCACACACTGATTTCCCATGAGAACAGTGAAGAGCTGTCAGTTCAGTTTATTTAACAAAACTTCTAATTGCTCCCTAATTGCTATGTAAGCACAAATATTGGAGAAAATATTAACAGGCAATTTCTGTGCACAGAATATTTAAAATGTCCAGTGATATCAACAAGAACAAGTCTCTGGCAGATTTTCTGCGTCTGTGGGGGAATGTATATCAGTCAGAAAACTGTGAGAACATGAAGTACTTCTTACTTTTCTATACTCCATAAACAAATGACAACTTACCAGAAAGCTTTGGGTCAGAGATGTGCCCACAGTGTCACCAAACCATGGTGTTCAGAAGAGCGAGCCTTCTTTTTCTGTGGTGATAGCTCTGCATCCACAGAGAGTATAGATCTTAAGCAGCCTTATTGTTTGGAACCTAAAATGTAGTACCAATTTCACAGATCACAGTTCTCTTTATGCAATTTTCATGGTTTTGAGAATTGATTGGGGTTTCCTACTTCACATTCAGCCTGAAAGAAAATTCCAGTCTTTTGTCTGGCTAAATTATTCCATCAGATTGTGAAAATCAATTTATTTACTCTGTTTTTTAAATTAAATACTCAACCACAATTATACAGAATATTTGAGAATGCCATGAAGATTGTAGGAAGAGTGAGCATGAATAGCAAGAAGGTAAATGCACACCTAAAAAAATTCCAACTGCTCTTGAAATTAAGTCCTTAGAAAAGCCCAAGACCAAGGAGCAAAGGTATAAAACCTTTTCAGGAAGGATTTTCACCAATGAAATAACTAGAATTCCTAGGAACTTAAATTATTATAATTATTAGATTAATAGCATCAATTCATACTTCAAAGTTTCTGCATGACCAAATCTGTGACCTTTCATCTTGTTTTCTGTCTTAGCTTACTGTAATAAAACTGTCAAGGCCTCTGTTAATAGCTTGTTACAGATAACTACAGCAATTTATTAGGTATAATTGCAGAATTTATCACAGCTTGAGAAAAGAACTGGTGCAGGAGAAGTATAGCCTTACACTATCACTTTTTTTTTGCATTAATTCTAGGAAGGTGGAATTAATATAAGTCTGATATTTTATTGGTAATAATGAAGTTTTATGATTTTTTTAATTGCTTTTGTCTCTTAGCAATATGTATCTCTGGTTAAAACTGTGTACTTACAAGAATTTTGAAAAATTAATGTTATGAAAAACATTCAGATTTCAATCCTCAGCTGGTTACACATCCAGTACCTTATAATTGAACAACATAGCATGCTTTCAGTACATTCATTACTGGAAGACTCTTGCTTCCTAGTTTTTCTGTCCTTTTTGATCCTAAAAATCAATGTGTACAAAAAAGTTCAGTTAACACACACAAATCATTAATGTTGCGGCTTTTTGCACTTGTGAATATTAAAAATGTTTACCTGACGTCCTTTGTATCCTTGTTTTCATCACAAGCCATTGTAACCAGGCTGGTCACAATTGATTTGTTCCTAAATTACAACAAATCTTCGTCTTGCTAAGGCTTTTTTGTGTGACCTAACAGACAGTAAAATGTTGGGATTCATTGTATCAAAACGTTTAACTTTTTCTTTACATCTTCCTCCAATGTGTAACACACTTCCTTGCATTTACAGATGTCAATGAAGATTCCAGAGGATCTGTCTATTCAGTCTGATTTCAGCACTGAACACTGCAGGCACAGAAAGAACTAGCAATCCACACAGCAAAAACGGTTCAAAGACAGTACTCCTGAAACGATGCAATAGTAATGTTCTTGAAATAAAATCTTGTGTATGGACACTAAAAAATCATTTAGTACTGTAGTCGCCAGGAAAGACTTGCTGAGCACTAGGCCAGAGGGTGGAAGCTGACACAAATAAATGAAAAAAGAAATATTATATATCTAACAATACTTACGTGAAAGCTATAAATACCTAAAACTTGCAGGTTTATCTGCAATATTTGGAACACATATAGCTCTATGTATCCTTCAGCACCTCTGTAAGCACAGAAAGGGTAAGAAAGTTTTATCTGAAGGTGAGGTACCACGTAGTTATTTTAGAGCATTGCACATGTGTTAAAAAAACACCTTCTGATAAAGACTACCAAGACAATCTTATCTGTTTTTCCCCTATCCTACACTGGCCTCTTCTCCTGAATATATACCCTACTTTCAAAACTACCCATGGCTATTCATCAGTAGTTTGCTCTTTTTCAGAAGAGCAAAAATGATTTTATGTTCTATTATATCTCTTCTGATAGAAACTCAAACAAAAAGAAGTGCAAATAACTTTTTGGTACAAAGTTGTGCCTTGTGCTTGAGAGTTTATTAAAGACATTTCTCATAGGGGTAGTTTCATGCAATAGCCATACTATTGTCTGTAAATCCAAACCCTGACCAATAAAAGATGATTAAGTGTTACTGATATCCAAAGTCACCCTTTTCTCCTTTCTTTCCAGGAGCCCCAAGAGATCTCTTAGAGACAAAATATGGTATATTATTTCATTTTTACCACTCAGTAACCTTGAGGTCAAGAGGGCAAAAGAAACAAAATAATTTATCTCTTCTCCTCTAATTCCATCACTCTCATCTTCCCCATTCCTGAAATAATAAAAAATGTGCACGAATTTTTCATATAAGCAACCAACCAAACAGAAAAAAAAAAAAGGAAGAAAAAGCTCTAAACACACAAATTAATGCTTGCAGTTAGATTTCCCATGTATTTCCTAGGCAAAACCACAATAACTGCACTGCAGCAGATATCTACACACAGCTTTAAGAAAAGTAATGTTGACTCAATACTCACTGACATCTCTGCAAAACTCTCAAAATCTTCAATTATTGCAAGAGAGAACCTGAAAGAATACTGCATTCACACAGATTGTCTAGAGTAATACTGTACTTTTTTCCTAACAAATTCTTGCATCTATGAAAATAAAAATTATGGTAAAAGTTAGAAAAGCATGCAATAAAAACATTGAAGAATTACTCTAAATCACAATTAAGCAGGATTTTCAGAATTTTTGTTTAATCTTTAGACCTCTTTTGCCTGGATATCCCATGTTACCTTGTCTTCCTTTTGGTCCTGGTGGTTCTCTCTGAGCATCCTCTCTGAGTGGGGTAAAAAGAATGGCCACAGTCAGAAAGCTGAAGAAGCTGGTTTTTAAGCATGCATGTGTACCAGGAAGAGCCAGCTCTACTGAAGTTCAGATGCATCCTGATTATTTTTCTAATTTGAAGGAAAGTGGAAAACACTTAACTGGCCACCTATTAATCAAATGGTAACTATTTTTAAAAAATGTGTTTTGAACCATTATTAAGTCTTAATAAATGTGCGTGTTTGTGATTTCAGGAAGGCTGAGTATATTCTATTGTTATACCACTATTTTCCAAAAAATGTTTTCATCTTGTTTTTTAAAGTAATATGTAATGAAAATCTTTTTACAGAATATTGAGTGGTGATTTTAGTTCCACTAATCTTAGCGGGAGCAAGTCTGTGCTCTGATATTTGATTAATGTAAACTTACTTTAGTTGAGAAGAATCCATTCCTATGAGTTTACTGATGACAGAATACTTGCTGGAAGTAAACATTTATTTTGCAGGATTATAACTATACTATTTACTAAAGATATGTGCATAAATACACATGTATGTGTATTCAAGTCATTAGGAAACAATTGTCAGTGCAAACTACTGCAATGCAATGTTTCTGGACATAAAGCTGGTAGCTCTTTTAAAACCTCAGCAAGGCTACAGCCAAACACCTAACTTCCTCATGAGTTCAGGCTCTGCCAATCTAAGGAGTCTGGAAGAGTCTCCTGTACTCCATTACAGACACTGGGGATAATCTAGGCACAGCTCATACAGAGAGGCAGGACAAGAACAAGGATAAGACAATTGCAACATGGTCGTCAGCTATGAGAATGTCTTATTTTCTGCCAGTGCTGGTAGTTCTGACTTTCAATTTCAGTGTTAGTAATCATAGAGTTGGCTCCTGACGGCCCTTCAGACATGCCCTTTCTTGAGGCTGTGGTTGCTAGCACTGCCTTGCCTTGGGAATTCTGTGGCAACTGAGAGATTTCTTGTCAAAGAAAGTGTAAAGATAAGAGAATCTCAGAACTTAAAGTTGTGGATTAAATTATATGAGAAATTTAATTAAAGAAGAGGAATTATATGGTATTTCACCCTTAGATCCCGCTAGAGAACATTGTCCTTCACACCTCTGTTACAGTAAACCCTTGACCTCCCTTGCTGTAGATTGCAGTAAATTGGTTTTTTCTGTGTCCTCAACTATTTCCACAGGTTAACAATAAATATCTATCAAGGTGCAATACACAGCTTTCTTCTAAAAAAGTGTTTTAATTTGGGCATCAAACAGTCCCTGGTTTTCATTTTACATTACTATATTTCTCAGATGAAACTGATATGATCATCCATTAGACACACTTAAGAGCTAAGGCTTTTCTTTTTCTTGTTTATTTACTTTTTTTTTTTTTTTTTTTTTTTTTTTTTTTTTTTTTTTTTTTTTTTTTTTTTTTTTTTTTTTTTCCCTCAAAACACAGGGATTTGGAAGTGAAAAGATTTTCCCTGAGATCTTAAAAACTGCTGACAGACATCCCTGGAACATGAAACATGCATTCATCCAGAAAGAAAGCAATTTGGGCAGAAAAGGGTCGTACAAAATGCTTCACTACACTACTTGACTCAGGAAACAGGGGATGCACATGGCAAAAGTGTTTGTTATCCAGAAGGTGCATTCAGGTTTGATGTGAGTTGGACTATACCAGCTGCCTCTGAAGTAATTTGGATCTTTTTTTTGCTTCCTGTGAGAGACACAGTGATAAACACTTGCTAACAGTTTGTCCTGTAGAATTGCTGGAGAGCAGCACTGCTATGAGGCTGCCAAAAAACTTGGCCCAGAAGTTCAGAGACTCTTTGGACACTTTCTTTCTCCTTTCATCTCCTGAGAAAGGTGAGGTCCCAAGAGCATAAGACATACCATGAAGGAAAGAGCACAGAGAGCACTCCGTGAAGTAAAACAGTCAGGGAACATTGACCTTGACAAAGCAAAGTTGATACCAATGACCAGGTGTCACCAAGATGAATTCACATCTTCAGAGAAGCCTCCTTTGACCAAGGACCCCAGAGCGGTGTTACTCTGTCAAATCAGTTTCTTGGCTCTTGAAAACTCTTTGTCATTGATTTGTCATTGATGGACAGCCTGATACAACATTAAAAACACCTTCAGACACTTGTACAGTTCCTTCACCTGACAGGTCTGACAGAGATCTGGACTGTGACTATCCAGGCATGAAATGAGCAGCCTTTAAAAAACTCTATTAAAGACTGCTATCGGATTGCCACCATAACTCAAGATTTGCTCAGATATTTGTCCTAGTTGAGGGGAACAGGTGAGACAGGCAAGAATCGCTGGTGACAACTATAACATAATCTATCTACAGAAGTGCAGTTTTATGCAGGGCTGTCAAAAGGGCACATAAAATCTACTTGGTCTAGAAATACACCAAAAATTTGAACATCTAGAAAGTTGATCCCTTGGAGAGAAGAGTGCATGTTGGAGCAGATTTGCTGGCAGGACTGGTCACTCTGTAGGGACCCCATGCTAAAGTAGCCTCTTCCCAAAGGACTGCACTCTGTGGGAGGGAGTATGAAGAGCGGCTTGGTGGTCACCTGTTATCCAGACATGGTCAACCCACCACCTGTAGGAGTAGAGAATGTTCTGGTGTTTGTTGACTGGGGCAAAGCTGATCTTCTTCACAATAGGTATGGAGGTCTGTTTTGTGTTTATGGTGAAAATAATGTTGCTAATTCAGGGATGTTTTGATTATTGCAGAGCAGTGCATGCAGAATCAAGGCCTCACCCCACCGTGCCATCAAAAAGCTGGAGAGGCACAACAAGTTGGGAAGGGAAACAGCTGGGATGGCCAACCCCCACCGATCCAATGGATATTCTATACCACATGGCAACATGCTTAGCATCTAAAGCTGGGAAAGAACAAAATGGGAGGTGTTCAGAGTGATGCCCAAGTAACCATTATACATGAGGTAGCTCTGTCTTCCTAAGGATGGCTGGACTGCCTGCCCATGGGAAGTGGTGAATAAATTCCTTGTTTCACTTTCTTTGTGTGCATGGCTTTTGCTTTACATAATAAACTGTCTTTGTCTCAACCCTTGAGTTTTGTCCCTTTTATATTCCAAGTTCTCTTCCTTGGCTGTGTCAGGCTTAGTTGTTGTCTGGGCTAAACCACGGAAATCCTTTATAGCTGCCAGGACTAGTGTGGAATGAGTTTGTCTTTGTTTGAGGTAGGAATTACCTAGACAGTTTTCCTCAGCACATTTTTATTTACACTACAGGAATTCTATCCACTTCTACAGTATGTAAATTTTTGGCTGGTCAAGGTCAGTCTGATTGGCAGATTCCCTAGTGTTCACTAACCAGGTGGCCTTCACTAAATGTTAAATGCCAGTATTTGAAGATCCCACTACCCATTGCTCTCAGTGTAGGCTTTAACAGTCCATTACACTGTTTGATTTTTCCAGAGGCTGGTGCATGATAGAGGGAATGTGATACACCCACTCGAATGCCATGTTCTCTGGCCCAAGTCTACAAGATTGTTTAGGAAATTACTTCCAATGATTAATTTCTTTCTGGAGTACTCTGTCCCATAAGACTTGTTTTTGAAGGCCCAGGGTGTTTCCAGCCATCTATCTGATAGTTGCTGACACCATTTTAAGCACATGGCTCTTGCCATCATAGGTTTGCAGGAGTATGATAGAGTCAATTTGTCACACATCCTCATATTTTCAGAGGTCATTGTTCTCTGTACCAAAGAGGTTTTAACAGCCTGGCTTTCTTAATTGCAGTGCATTTTTCACATCTATGGATAATGTCTATGGTTAATTCCACTCCTCAGCCATGAGCCTTCCTATATGCTGCATCTCTTCCTTGATGTCCCAAGGTGTCATGGACCCAGCTGAGAGAGTAATAATTCACATTTACATTGCCAATCCAAATCCATCTGAGCCACTTAAGTCTTGGCAGCTGCTGGTTATTCTTATGTACTTCAGCATCCTGACTCTTGGGTACATGAGAATCTACATGATGTACCTGCACAACCAGAAATATTTTACCACAATCTGGCAGCCCAGATGGGCTTAGCCCTATAGGGCAAATTATGCTGCTTCTATTGCTGCAGCCAGGCTCATAAGGTACTTGATAACATCCAGAAGTCAGTTTAAAGTGTTAATCACTTTTCCTATTCAACAGCATCCAAAGGCAGCTGGATGGCTTTGACCTTTGCAACTTGACTCGATTTACCTACTCCTTCAGTAGTTTCTGTGGCTTGTAGCAGAGGACTCCATTACACTGGCTTTCCATATCTGGTGCCTTCCCGCGGAATGGCAGGATCCAGCAGCAAACAAGGCTTATTGCTTCTCACATTCTGCTGATTTTGTATATAGTGGGGCATTGTCAGCATGTGCTACCTCCTCCTCAGGTGACATTCCAAAATCTTTGCCTTCTGGCCAGCCCATAATGACTTCCAAGGTTCCTGGATGACTGGGGTTTCTTATTTGACCTCATTATGTGATCATTGTGACTCATTTACTCCATGTAGCATTGGTTGCACGATGTGCAGAGGAAAGCAGAGGATGTGTAGAGGATGTCCCTTAGATGGGACATTCACCCCAGAGGATGTCCAATCCAACATAGGATAAACAGGATGCCAGGAGAAGCGCCTAAAAATCTCGATCTCCTGTGCAGGTCCCTTCACTCTATTTTGTTTGAAAAGATTTGAACTATTTTCTTCCTTTTCTCAAAAACTATTTTTGGTGTATTGCCCTACACAATGGTATCATCAAAGTACTGTAGGTGTTCTGGAGCTTCACCATGTTCCAGCACAGTCTGGATCAGTCCATGGCAGTAGGGCTTTGTTTCCACCCCTGGGGCAGTTGATTTCAGGTGGACAATCATCCCTCCAAGTGGAAGCAAAATGTGCCCTGCACTCTGCTACCATAGGGACTGAGAAAAAGGCATTAGCACTTGGCAGCCTTTGACTGCATTTCACATGGAAGTTCAGCATGTCTGGTCCAGTGGCACTGACCACCCGAATGACTTCATTAATAAAATTCCCTGCTAATTTCTTCTACAAGTGGACAAGAAACTTCTTTCTATGGATTCAATAGTCTAACCAGCTCTTCCATTCTGCTAGGAAGGGCTCACTGTTGTGCATGTGATTCCTCTGAATCAGAGCAAAGCCTATCTTTTCAAAAGGAAATTCTAAATTTTATTTAAGGAATTTATTTATCAAGGAAAGCTAGCACATATTGTTTTATACAGCCTAAATTTTATTTTCACAATTACATTACCAGGTAAAAACTTTATAATCAAGTATTTCTTTCAACTGAAATATGGGAGTCGAGTGGATATGTAAAGCTTCATCTTTAAATGCCTTTTCTACTATCAATCTGATAGTCTAACTGAAGAGTTAAAGCAATTTAAGTGTCTCTGCACTAAGAGGACTCTATACACAAGAATTCACATTCTTCTTGTGTTTCAAATCTATTTTTATTGCCTCCACAGCCCCCATACCAGAACTGACCACACATTTTCTGCTCTTTGTCGTAGTACCACTTCAAAATGTAATTCTGACATTCTCCACTATCTTGAACAAGGTCACATGCATCTGGAAAAGGGAAATAAGAGACAGATTTAATGAAAGAAAAATTCACCCTTCTCGGCATTGTAAATGCAAGGGAAAATAACATTCATTGCAAACTGTCAGGCAAAAGGAGTAGCCAGTGTTCAAAGTCTTACACAGATTCACTAAGTATTCATCTATAACTCCACAGTGCCACTGTGAAGACCCTCTTTTTATGAGTGCTTTACCCAGAAAGAATGTCTGAAACAATTAGATTTTCATAGCCATAAACAGAAGGCCTGCTAAAAGGTGTTAAGTCTGCTAGCATTAATTTTTTAAAATTTTTGTAAAATAACCATACCTGGCTCATAGGGACTAGGAGAATAAACTTTTTAATAATTCCCTCTTCATTGTTCCAACTTCTTATACTGCTATCCATCAATAAAATTTCATAAATTTGTATACATAGGTTGTTAAACTATCCATGGAAATCTCTTCGCCAAATCCAAGAATATTACAGATTTAAATTGCATAAATTAGCAAAGTAGGTGAGAGAAGCACACTTAGTAGCAATCTGGTATTCAGTAAAAACAGATCTAATCATCTTTCACCAATGTAAATTCAGAGTTGCTCAAAAGAAGACAGAAAGGCAGCTCTAGACTTTGGTGCCAGTACAATAATAAAGAGGAAGAACTGAGAAATAAAGAAATATAACAATACAAATTAAAGATTTAAAATTACATAACCTTCTCCTAATCAACTGAAAAGCAAAAATCTCAAGCAAGGGATGAGCACAAAGTACATGTCTCAAAAGGCAAATTCTGGAACTGGGCTGCATGTTTTTAGAAGTAAACTGTTGGGTCACTAATTACACAGGATTGGGAAAGGCAGTTCATACATCTCTCTGAAGTGACTTAGGTAATTTCTCACTTAAGTGACCATGACTACTTCCTCAAAGGAAATATTTTATTTTATTTGTAAAGTATAAACAGCAACATATCTTCCTGTTACTGATTCTCTCTCATCCTGAATGAGGCTACCAGACATTTCCAGAACCATTCTTAAGTGGAGAGGGATGAAAAACAAAGGGATAACAGAGGCAGAAATGAGCTACCACACCCAAACTACGCAGAGATATTTTCATTTATTTTCACATAAGTTCTCTCTAATTGTAGTTTAAACAATAAAAACACTCAATAGTGTTACAAGAACGTTGGTGACAAATAATCTCATAGTCTGCTTCCCATACCTATATCTAATGGCAAATCTGCAATGAAAAATGTATCATTAGGAATCACAGTTAAAAACATGAAAAATATATATTTTGATACCTCTGCTGATGGATCCTGTTCTTCCTACAGGAACAGACTGTAGCAGAGATATATTTAGTTCCTCCATGTTGAGCTAAATTAGCAGCAGGAGTAACTCACTAATTACAGTGCAACTTAGGGATTTTAAAATTGTCAACTATTTTGGTAAGGGAGATTAGAATTTTATATGATATTATTACAAAAAGTTATAAATCAAAACTGAAGTTATAATGACACCTGTAGTTCAGTTCACTTTAACTACTATATAGATTTGAACTGAATACTAACATATAATGACTAAAAGCTTTGGAAAAATGTAGTTGGAAATTCTTCATCTTGTAAAAATACTCAATTGAGTCCTCCACAGTTTAGTCTTTTTACTGAATTAAAAAAGATTTTCATATTCTAGAATCATACCATAATCATTACAGGCACCTCTAGTTTCTACTGTTGTCTCTATGTTTTCCTTGTTCTTCTCCTGAGCTTTTCCACATTCTTGAGGCTTTTCTCTTTTAGCATTTTCTTCTGTGAAATACTCATTCTCCTCATAATCATCTCTCATTTCTGGCATTGTATATACAGGTTCTTTGGCATTCTCTTTCATACTCCTCATGACTCTACTTTCATTTTTTTCCATGTCTTCTAAAACTTGATGGGAACCACTTTCAGCCATTCCAGGAAAAGGTATCCTTCCAAGGAGAGGGGGGAGGAAATATTTAAACATCAGTATGACCTTAGAAAATGCATCTGGCTCATTCCTTCTGAAAAACATGAAAAAAACTTTTGACCCCAATCCCATTTTTGTTATAACTACATTGAATGTAACAACCCAAAGGGATAAATCTTACATTCAGAGGTATGCACTCAAAAAGTTAAATATGCAATTTCTAACCTTTCAGTCATGGATGCTTCCTGTTGTATGTCTCCTCGATCTAAGTTTTCACACTCTGCTTGAAGTTCAGGTGATGGATAACTGTTCATTTCTTCTGTGAGAAAGCACAGGAAGCAGCAGTGAGTTTTAAAGTCCTCAAACCCCCAGAATGGTTAATAAAAACCACAACATGGCTGGTTTTGTGAACTGGACTTTGCATCTTTCAATAAGTAACACACAATAAGTACATAGTAACACTATATCCAGAGTGACCGACACTGTTCCCAGAAAAATGAAAATTATTATAGAGATTAGTTAGATGAGAATAACTCCTGAATCAATCTTTCATACTTTTCTCTTGCTCTTTAATACACTATTTATCCTTCTAATGAAACTTTGACATCTCCAAGCATATGCTTCTGATGAGGATATTAAATAAGTGGCAATTTCCTTTTTGATATTCTCTCCTTTCCATGTCAAAACATCTAAGACCTGCTAATCTGCATGAATGTGTCTTGAAATTAAATCCTCTCTCTGCTCTGCAGAGAGGTTAAGGTCAAATGTGCAAAATATTTATCTTGTACTTGTCCCAAAGCCTAGATAAGCATAAGCAGCTCAGTAGATCTGGACTTGTTAATAGTCTGAGGAGAAATGTGAGCCTAAATCAGGAATATGACCATGTTCTCTTAACTGAAGAATGGTCTGTCTTTAGTGGAAGTGGAGTACACAAAGCCACACATGAAATAAAAACTTAAGGGAAAAAGACTACTTAAGACTAGAAGAGAATGCTGTTCTGTCATTACAGGCACTTTTATTAATGTCCAGAATCTGAGGCAAACTAATTATGAAAGATTAGCAGCAGTTATGACCAGGAACTGAACAATAGCACATATATTCTGACTACCTTTTTCTGCACAGCATTTGTCTTCCTTTCTATAACTGAAGCCAATGCTGCTCTTATGATACTTACGTTGTAGAAGACTTAGGAATGCTCGGCTAAATCTCTGAGCATACACCATCTCCGGTGTGGAAACCCTGCCCAGTGTCAGTGAGTGCTGCTCTGTGGGAGAGCTTGACAGCTCCATCAGCTGATTGTCACTCACATCGCTGCCAAGTGCAAGAGTGAACAAGGTGAATCCTTGGCACTTGGCTCCAAGTGAAATCTCTCTCAGCCTTTCTCTGTCCCACGCGCTTGTTTTGCTTCCAACTATTGTAAATATGACCCTGTGTTTTCTTTGCCTGGGGGCTTTAAAGAACACATTTTCGACTGTCCACTGCAGAGCAGAAGCAATGGCTGATGGCCCTTCCAGCTGCTGAACAGACTCTTGGATATGTTTCTTCATCAAATCTTTATCGCTGTATGTGACTAGGTCAAACTCCAAGGCCACAGGTGTCTGGTTTCTGTCAGGCAGAAAGCCCCTGGGAGCCTGCTGCACCAGTGCCACTCTGATGCCACCATATGTTTCATTTGGCTGTGAGGAAACGACAAACTGATCCAACATATTGCTCACAAAGTCTTTGACTCTCTGAAACTCTTCACTGCTAATGCTGCGAGAGCTCTCCATGATGTAAGTTATATCCATATCCATCTGAACCAGGGGAGAAAAAGGCACCTCACAGTTGGTTCTTGGATTGCATTTATCTAGAAAGAAAAAGCCAAGACAGTGAACTATTTAAACAATACAGCAAAAGCAAAATTTTAAAAAATTTGACACAGTCTGTAGATCTGTATTAGGTTTGTATGGCCAGGTTTTGGTAGTGGGGGCACTACAGGGCATCAGCTCTGTAAAAAGCTGATGGAAGCTTCCTCCATGTCCAGCAGAGCCAATGCCAGCTATCTCCAAGAGAGACATGCCACAGGCCAAGCCAGTTAGAAATGGTGGACATGCCTCCATGATAACACATTAAGAAAAAGAAAAGAAAGTTATTGTGCAGATTTAATTGTGGCCAGAGAAAAGCAGGGGGAAATAAGTGAGAGAAACAACTATGCAGACAAAGGTTAGTGGAGAAGGAGGGGAAAGGGCTGAAGCAGAGGTTCCCCTGCAGCCCATGAAGATCCACAGGGATGCAGAGATCAAATTGCAGCTTGTGGATGAACCAAACACTAGAGCAGCTGAACACCTGAGAGGAGGCTGTGAACCTCTGGAAGGCCCATGCTGGGGTAAGCTCCTGGCAGGGACCCTGCAGACCCACAGAGAGAGGAGCCCAGGCTGGAGCAGGTTTTCTGGCAAGACTTGTGACCCTGTGCCTGAAGGGTTACACCCCATGGAGAGTGATCCATGCTGCAGCAGTTTGCAGAGAACAGTTACTTGTAGGATGGACTCTCATTGGAGAAGCTCATGAAGAACTATCTCCCATGGGAGGGACCCTATGCTCTCCCTGAGCAGTGGCAGAAACAATGTGTGATGAATTCACCATAACGCCCATTCCCTATCTCCATGTGCTGCTGGTAGGGAGATGGTAGACCAGAGAAGGAGGGAGGGGTGGGGGGAAGGTGGTTTTAAGGTCTAATTTTACTTTTGGTTATCCTGCTCTGATTTTTAGTAGTATATATTCAATTTAATATTTCT